>NC_070587.1:24418376-24428376 GCF_027409825.1 Scomber japonicus | reverse complement strand
ACCTCTCGCCTTCAGGGAGGTGGAGCCACTGCAGCATGGTCAGTATCCGCCTCTCCATTGGGATAGCACTAGAAACACAAACACACACACACAGTGACAGAGCATGTTGGTTGATGCTTGCAGGAAACTAAAGGGGCTCCCATACACACTTAATATATCTTAGAGTGACAACAAAGGTGTAAACGTGGAGATATGGTCCAAATTGATCCTTTAACTGTCAAATAGCCTCATAAAGTCAAGAGTTGTAGGTTAGAACACATTTAAAGTGTCTGAAAGTCAAAGTCTGCTTGTGTAGTGATGAGACCGCCAACCAGGCAGCTGGCTGTCATACGCTCCACAGCTGTCAACGATCAAACCCAACACCGAGGCCCCCGAAATGGGGCTTGATGTACGAGGCGATGGGGGGTGGCATGGAGGAACCAGAAGGTGTGGTTAAACCTCATTAACACTTGACAGCAGGCTTCTCTTTCCACGTCTGCTCTCTTTTTTTTCTCTGCTTTTGTCTATGTTCACACTTTCGACAACATTTTCACCTTCTCCCGCTGTTTCATATACTCTCCCTTTCTTTCTTCTTCTCGCTTCTTTCTCTCTGGTTGTGATTAAGGTGGAGTGGGGGGGCGGGAGGGGGGGGGCGACCTCCCAGAAAGCTGAACCCAACGTAGACCTTCAACCAGTCAGCCAGTCATTAAGCAGCAACCCCTGGTCCCCATTACCATGCCAATCCTCACAGT
This sequence comes from Scomber japonicus, assembly GCF_027409825.1. Classification (NCBI taxonomy): domain Eukaryota; kingdom Metazoa; phylum Chordata; class Actinopteri; order Scombriformes; family Scombridae; genus Scomber; species Scomber japonicus. The sequence goes on along the minus strand of NC_070587.1, from coordinate 24,427,645 downwards.
TGTACTATAACATTAAACGATACGACGGCTTTCTCAGCCATACATCCATCCTCTGCCCTCCCCTGTCATGTCACACTCCTCCTCTCTCTCTTTCTTTCTTACACACCTCTGTCAGTTCCAAGTTGAAGAAAAGTACTGTAAACCACACTTTGGCCCCCACGGTTTCTATAGAGTGGCACGTCTGCGACCCCACTTCACAGCTGAATCCTGCAGAGTGTAAACAGGCCCATTTGCACAAATTGCTGTAAAAACAGGCGAACTCCATCCCTCTGCTGAGATCTGCCTCCCGCTCCATCAAAGCCCGCTCTGTGCTGATAAATGTGGGCTCCTTTGTGTTGGACAGGCTACAGGTTCGGTACAGCAGCAGGAACATGAGCGGGCATGTTCCGCTGACTTTCACCTCCAAATCATTTACAATTCCTGAAATGCATACGCAGTGGTCTTTAACGATATACATTCACACTAAGGATATTTGTTTAAACTGTGGAGAGTTTACTCTTTAGTTCAGTTTGTTTGGACAGGTGATGACAATGCCATATGAGCTCAGGTGGCACCACATCAGATCTCAGTCCTGGCTAATTTTCAGTGGGTTCTTACACGGAAAGAACAACAGAGCAAGTAAATGATGATAATTATGACAGGCTGGTACAGTGGACCAGCAGAACTGCTCAGTGGCAGCAGATCAGACTGTGGTTGTACTGAGCAGCTTCCAGGTGTGATTGTGTGAACCTGTGTGAATATGATCAGGATGTTCCTCTGCCTCTCTGAAACTTTCCTAAGATCTTCCTAAGATTTTAAGATTCTGCTCATCAATTCATCACATCGTATCTCTCTGGGCTTCTCCAGATCTACACACCCTCCCTCACTCTCAGATCCTCCTCTGCCCATCCAGCTCTCTGCCCCATCTGCCAACTTAACAACCATGGGGTCAAGGGATCTGGCCCCCGCTTTTGGAACTCTCTCACAACAGACATTTGCATTTCTGACTCTGTCTCCTCTGCCTGAGTACACACTTAGTCCAGTTGGCATATTCTGTTTCATACTGACTATGTAATCACATTCATGTTTATCTATTAATATTTATCCACTTTAATGTTTGCTGATTTTATGATGTTTGATGCACTACTGTTGTGTGTCTAGTAAGGTGTCCTTGAGTACTTTGATAGGCACCTATCAATAAAATGCATTATTAGGGCCCGAGCGCTGACCAGCGCGAAGCCCTATTGTAATCGTCCAGATTATTATTATTATTATTTTTCTTCTCTCACAACGACGGCCTTTTTGCCCCCCTGAACGTGCCGTAAAAGTCACCAAAGTTTGCACGCAAGCCAGACCTGGCGAAAATTTTGATATTTTATGGTCTGCACAAATGGGCGTGTCAAAATGGCTCTCTAGCGCCCCCTACAAAATCAATAAAAGCGAGCCCCTCGTGACAGATTGACATAGAGAAACGAAACTTGGTACACATGTTCATCATGTCAAGACGCACCAAAAAGTCTCTTGGACACATACCCTAACACCAACAGGAAGTCGGCCATTTTGAATCAAATATTGATTTTAATGCAAATTGTGGCATCATATTTGAACGCACTACTCCTAGAGATTTCATCCCATCCACTTCAAATTCACACAGAGTCATCTTGAGACATTGGAGATGAAAAGTTATCAAAAGCTTTTTCCCACGTCATTCCTGGTTGCCGTGGTGACGCGGCGAATTTCGATGCTTCGCCATGAAATTTCAAACTCTCATAACTTGACTCCACATGGTCTGAGCTTTTACAAATTTAATATGCTTGTTCAGCGTCCTGGTCTGAACACATGTACAGTCTCATATTTAGTGACAGACATAGCGCCACCTAGTGGCGACAGGAAGTGACTTGCTTCATTTGTTCATTAATTACTCCCATAATCTTAAGTATTTCCACCTGAAATTTACTCAGCTGAGACATAAGACCTTGGTGATACTACATTCTGCAACTCATGACCCATCATCAAATACTGTTGCCATGACAACGCATTCAACGCCATGAAAATACGATTACAGTTTTCAGAGGCAAAGGATGCCTCCACGGTAACGAAACTCAACACACACGTCTGGAGTGCGGTCATTTAACATCCTATATACTTCAATGGGATGGGCGTGACTAAACGGCTCAATAGCGCCCCCTTGAATATTTCAAAATTGAACCTCAGCCTTCCCGATTGACATAGAAGAATGAAATTCGGTAGGTTTATGTATCATCTCCAGGCGCACAAAAACGCCATTTGGACCCATACCCTAAGTCCAACAGGAAGTCGGCCATCTTGGAAAAATGCTCAATTTTGGTGAATGTTTTGGTCATTTCCACGCCTCATATTTGAACGAACTACTCCTAGAGATTTAATCCCATCCACTTCAAATTCACACAGAGTCAGCTTGAGACATTGGAGATGACAAGTTATCAAAAGCTTTTTTATGACTTCTTCCTGTTGGGCGTGGCTGTGCAGACAATTTCGATGCTTCGCCATGAAGCAGGAAGTCCTTATAACTCCTACAGACATTGTCCCGTCTACACCAAATTGATCACACATGTAGAGGGTCCCGCCCTGAACACATCTATGCATCAATACTGTGTCAAATACACAGCGCCACCTACTGGACACAGGAAGTCAGCCTCACATGACAAACATTATCCTATTTACATGAAATTTACAGGATGTGTTCTCCACATCACACACTGCAACATGACATGTAATTGGTGGGTGATCTCTAGCGCCACCTAGTGGACACATGCAATGTGACTTAGCCCCATCACACAACATTCATTACAAGCCCGGGTGCCAAGACGTCTACGTACCCGCTGTGTCTGCATGTGACTGCAGCATGCACCGGCATGCGCGTACAAGGCGGTGCATGGGGGCGCGAGGGCCCGTTCATCACTGCTTGCAGTTTTAATTATTATTATTATTATTATTATTATTAGTAGTAGTAGTAGTAGTAGTAGTAGAGATAGTATTAAATAAGGGTTACCAAACTTCAATGACAAAATGAATGATGACCTGCATTCTGGCTCTTCAACTAGAATGAAGTCATTGTAAATGTTATTAGTAACATGTGATTTTGCCATCATGACAACTGAAACTATCAGATGTATCCTGACACCTGAGCTTATGAGAACCTATACACCATTTACTTATGAGAACCTATAAGATATCACATTTTTAAACATCTGTTTATTAAAGGAGGTATACATGATTGTAATAAGTTTTAAATGGTAACGTGACTTTTCAGCATTGTTGCTGTTTAGTGGCAGTGACAAGCATCACAACAATAAATGCAGGTTTTGACAACCACTTATGCATACTTGAAATGCATTCATAATCTGTTTTAAATTTTGCACATTAATGGTAAATTAGGGTTTATCAAAATGCAGGTTGCGTGTGTGTTTATGTGTGTGTGTGTGTGTGTGTGTGTGTGTGTGTGTGTGTGTGTGTGTGTGTGCAGACTTACACAGGCCAGAAGAAGGTGGCAGCCTTCACTCCCTGTTTGAGTGCTGTGATCCAGATCTAGGAGAAACAAACAGTACAGTCTTGTTATTTTTATCAGTCTGACATAGTTTATGAGGATACTGTTGTAGCTGTTGTTACCCTGGACACAAACAACAACATCAGTGTGAGGAAACCAAGGTCACGGTGAACAGTGCGCTACAGCTGTTCCTATAAATGATACAAAACCAAGCTGGTAGTGTTCATCAACGATTTTGAAAGACAGTAGAAAAAGCCTTCTTAAGTTTGCTGTTATTAATCACATATCAACATCTGACCTTATTTAATGGATGATAAAGCCTAACGGACTTGATTTGTTGGATCTTCTGCCATTTCTACAGTAGTTGGCTTCAAAATAAAAGCGGACAACCCTCCTGCGTCTGGTGGCCGTCTGTGACCCGACAGATGAGTTTAAAAAAACGCTGGTCTTCAAAGCCATGTGCAAAAGTTATCCATCATCAAAGCAGAAGGAGAAACAAAAAGGAACCCTCGTCAGCTCGCTATTAATACCACAGACATACTGCTGATGATGTACAGATGGTGAAAAACGGAAAGACTACATGATGCTGACAGATGAGATAGAAGATAAAAACAGAACTCACTGGCTGTCCTCCCCACCAGCGGTGATTGAGCTTCTCTCGGCTCCTCAGGGTGAAGGTGGCGTCAAACACCGGGTCATACATGGAGTTACCTACAATCCCATGAGACTCTGGATAGAGACCCTGAGAAACAAAATCACACAGAGATTATGCTTAGTCCTTGAGCTTTAGCTATAGTTAGTTAGCGTCAGCCCTTATTTGAGCTTCACACTGATGTTACTATACTATTTTAACATGTATCTTAACACCTGTAAACACTGGGGGGCAATCTAATCTTCATCACATCATCATATAATCAAGATTCTATACTCCTGAGTCATACCGTAGCCAGTGAGTAGAGGTTGGGGAAGGTTTTGGAAGGATAAACAGGCCTCAAATATGGAGCATGGGTCCCACATGTTCCTGAAAAAGGAAAATAAAGCAAAGTAAATTCCTACATTAGAAGAGAGACTCCCACAAATAGCATTCAGACAGTTATTAATGGTGATCTACAAATCACCAAATCGACACATAAATACTTACTGAGTTTCTCGATGTTGGGTATGACACTGCTTCCTCTCTTTACGTAAGAAGCTCGAAATCCATCCACTGACAGTATGATGAGCGGTGGACGCACAAACCTGCACACAGATCATCCAGATATGTGACATATGTGGCAAAAACAAGTTTAAAAGAGGAAACAAACAGCATGATGTTGGAATTAGAAAAAACAAGAGAAGGTTTGAGTGTGATGGTTCCTTTTGGCACATAGTAACATGAGGCACAGGAAAAAGATCCTTTACTACTAAGATGTAAACATACCCAGCAGGGCATTCAGCAGACTTGATCTCCTCACACTCATCCTGCAGCCATGAAGTGTCTCCTGAAAGAACACGATCAGAGGACAGGGTGAGAGGAATTTCATACATTTAAGTTGATTGTTATGTCACTTTTTGTTTGTTTTTTCATTGAAAGTAATAAAAAGAGGATATACTATAAGATATGCTCCAAATGTCTGAGTAGGCAGGCTGCTGTATGTGTTTGACTGACAGCTGAGCCAGCAGGTGCACAGAGACGCCATGTACACAAACTTGGTCTATTAACTGTGACCCAACTGTTAGCGTCTAAACTGATGCTGCTATTTTGGGGGTAAGTAAGCTGTTTAAAGTGAAAGCTCACGTGTTCATTTGTGATAGATTTCACTTCTTCTGTTTTTTCTGGGTATATTTATCTTTTTTTTTTGTTTGCTTGTTCAACAAGCTAAGGTGCAAGTCAGGAAATGTGTCCATGTTTTTAGATGAGAAGACATTTACTCAAAAATGAATATATTTATTAATAACTTAAAAAAACAAAAAAAAGATTAATTGCATGGAAATGTATACAGTTCACAGCCTGTTTTGTGTCTATGGCTGCAGTATGGCTGTTGCCAATGACAACATAGTTGTTGGTTCAGGCAAATATATTTTAAATTCAATGTTTAAACTGTTTGTTTAACCACCACTCAACATGCTGTATAGACAGAAAAATGATTAATGTGTAGCCAGTCATAATGTCAACTTGTTAGCATTAACGAGACTGACAAATATAACACATTTGGTACATGATGTTTAAAGAGCTGAACACTTCTCCACAACATTTTAGATGTGCACAGCTGCTGATTCAGGCAAATGTAAGAAAATAGAAAGTGAACTGGACAAAATCTTGCTTTGAATAAAAGGCTGAGTCGTCTATCTGTGGCTGGAGTAGTTCATTTTACAACAAGCTGGTAAGGCTGCACCAGAGACACATGTTAATATAATATAAAGATATCTAACTTGTTTTATAACTGGAATACATAAAATGCAGTCAAACTAGGTCATCTGACAAGTGTGGATCTATATAAAAAGCCTTTCTATTGTATGTTTAGATAATAATGTTGCAAACCTTTACACAGTGTCTTATAGTTGGTGCAACAGTCTCCTCTTGCCAGACAGTCATCAGAGCAGTGGCAGGCATGCTGCTCATTTCGAGTCTCCCCACACCGATCTTTACTGCACTCGTAGCCTCCCTCTGTATCAGGAAGAACAAAACAATAAAAGATTTTCTCACAAAAACCAACAAAAAATTAAACTGTAGCCTCCAAAACACAAATGATATATGCACAACTAATCTGCTGGATTACTGCTGCAACCACAAGCGGTGGGAAATGAAAGCTGATATATTAATGCAACAGTGGTTTGGCTGCGTACTTTACAGACAAACACAAGACAAGGTTGCAAAGACGAGAACATTGAGCTTACAGTAGCATTCGACACCGTCAGGGTAAAAAAAACGATCATAAAAACAAGTAAATCATCATTTTCAGGCAACAGGAAAGATCAGAGTGGCGAGGCGGTGGTAAGCCAAAGACCACCAAGCTGAACGAGGGAACATAAAATCAGACCACCAACACTGGAAGTAGCAGGAGGGAAATGTAGAGAGAGGAGAGGAGAGGAGAGGAGAGGAGAGGAGTGGAGAGGAGAGGAGAGGAGAGGAGAGGAGAGGAGAGAAGAGAAGAGGAGAGGAGGAGTGGAGGAGAGGAGAGGAGAGGAGGAGTGGAGGAGAGGAGGAGAGGAGAGAAGAGGAGAGGAGGAGTGGAGGAGAGGAGAGGAGAGGAGGAGTGGAGGAGAGGAGGAGAGGAGTGGAGAGGAGAGGAGAGGAGAGGAGAGGAGGAGTGGAGGAGAGGAGAGGAGAGGAGGAGTGGAGGAGAGGAGTGGAGAGGAGAGGAGAGGAGAGGAGAGGAGAGGAGAGGAGAGGAGAGGAGAGGAGAGGAGAGGAGAGGAGAGGAGAGGAGAGGAGAGGAGAGGAGAGGAGTGGAGAGGAGAGGAGAGGAGAGAAGAGGAGAGGAGGAGTGGAGGAGAGAAGAGGAGTGGAGGAGAGAAGAGGAGAGGAGGAGGAGAGGAGAGGAGTGGAGAGGAGAGGAGAGGAGAGGAGAGGGGAGGAGAGGAGAGGAGAGGAGAGGAGAGGAGAGGAGAGGAGAGGAGAGGAGAGGAGAGGGGAGGAGAGAAGAGGAGGAGTGGAGGAGAGGAGAGGAGAGGAGGAGTGGAGGAGAGGAGGAGAGGAGTGGAGAGGAGAGGAGAGGAGAGGAGAGGGGAGGAGAGGAGAGGAGAGGAGAGGAGAGGAGAGGAGAGGAGAGGAGAGGAGGAGTGGAGGAGAGGAGGAGAGGAGTGGAGAGGAGAGGAGAGGAGAGGAGGAGAGGAGTGGAGAAGAGGAGAGGAGGTTAGGGTTAATAATGGATATTTGTATGCCTTGATTAAAAGGTTTTACAAAGATTTTCCTAATGACAATAATAACTTTTCCTCAGCAGAGTTTCAGATCTGCAGTTTGAGGCCAGAACAAAAAAAAACTGAACAGAAACACACATTTAGATCCAAAGTAAGCAAGCACAACTCATAATTTTTCTTTCATAAGCAAATAAGCAGCATATAAAAGTCAGAAGATGTTTGATTTTCCATTTTTTGGGAAAAAATTCACTGCCTGATGAATATTAAACTCCGGATGTCCCAGGATTTCCTCCAGCTTAATGACAAAAAAACTCAGTGTTTTATTTGGCCTCTCTGATCTGACTTACTCCCATCAGGAGCAACCTTGAGTTCCTTTCCTCTGTTATAAAACAAACGATGAAGAATGTGGGAGGAATTTTAGATCTGAATCTCTACTTTAGAAAATGAAATCATAGAATGTGAATTACTGTTTTTCTCTGCTTAAGGAATGTCTGTAAAGTTAAACACTGACTTATGAGGGATTCAAATAAAAGCTTTCTAATACATTGATATGGTATTAAATCACAATAATATATCTGACATTATTAATAACAACAAGACATTGATCAGACTACTAAACTACTGAAGAGAAAAACAGGATGATCACATGAATACCTGTCCTGAGACACAGCTGGTCAAAGTCCGAGCAGCAGCTGTTGTAGGTCTTACACAGGTTGTCACAGCGACAGTTTGGCGGCTCCAGCTCGACCAGCTCAAAACACCTGTTCCTGCAGGAGCCAGAGGTGGGTACGTACTGAGACGCAGAGCGAGCTGGGGAAGAAATGAGAGAAACAATCATCTTTTAGAAAAATACATTTCTTTTTTCATTTTCCTGCTGTGTCTCAAACCATTTCTGCTCAAACAGATGTGGACCACCAGCTCCTAAAGCCCCTGTTTCAGTCAGTGCAGTTATCTCTGTGTTGTTACACAGATACCACGAGATCCAACAGTAGTCAATCCAGCTTTGTTTGCATGTATCACAGCTGACCATGCTGGGTCTTTGTCAGGTGACATAACACCTGCAAAAGCTGCATTCATTTTGGTTCTGACCAGAAACAACTCAACTTGGAGTATTGGAGTCTTTTTTTTTGGGGTGGTACACTGCTGCATCACAAAGTCACACAACAGAAAGGGTAGAGGAGAAGATGTCCCTCACAGATGTTTCAAACTGACCCGACCCACATCAGCAGATGTGTAAAAGTGCAGTGCTGTGGCAGTAACACAGTATGAACATCTGGAGCCTAAAACATTCACTAACTTTGTTGTTTTTTACATTACAATAGAGAACAAAGCTCCAGCATCTTTGTATAATAAAGAGAGACACACCTAAATCTAAATCTAAAGAAATCACCTCTGCTCCAATGTACAGTGTGTCAGTCCATAGTGAGAGAGGAGCAAAGCCACATTTAAATAAAGTCAGCAGTCAGTTTTTATAATTAAGATGATATTTGCAATGACATGGTGAACTGTATATTTAATAGTTATTGTTATAGTTCTTGGTGTGGACGGGCGTTAAAATACCCCAAAAACATCACTGTTCATTTTAACTTCAGAACATCAACAGTGAACTGGGAGGAGGGTCTGGCCTTAGTCCACTGAGTGCAATATTACAATCAGAAGAAAGAGTCTTTAAAGTTAACTGCATGGGGCCACAAAACCTAAAGAAAGGCTGCAGTGTTCACACATATTTGAAGGAAATTAAAGGCATCTACGTATACTGAGCCGCAGTCATAAATACAGTACGCTGGTAACATATATTACTGTGGGGGGGGGAAGAAGCAGAAATGTGGTGTGCGAGCTTAAAAAGACAGCAGTTAGATGTCTTTACAGGCTCATTTAATGATAATTAATGATAACTGCCAAACCCAACACTTTAAATCTACTC
>NC_070587.1:24353407-24418176 GCF_027409825.1 Scomber japonicus | reverse complement strand
GAGAGGTGGGAGGAGAGAAGAGGAGGAGTGGAGGAGAGGAGAGGAGAGGAGGAGTGGAGGAGAGGGAGGAGAGGAGTGGAAGGAGAGGAGAGGAGAGGAGAGGGGAGGAGAGGAGAGGAGAGGAGAGGGAGGAGAGAGAGGAGAGGAGAGGAGGAGTGGAGAGAGGAGGAGAGGAGTGGAGAGGAGAGGAGAGGAGAGGAGGAGAGGAGTGGAGAAGAGGAGAGGAGGTTAGGGTTAATAATGGATATTTGTATGCCTTGATTAAAAGGTTTTACAAAGATTTTCCTAATGACAATAATAACTTTTCCTCAGCAGAGTTTCAGATCTGCAGTTTGAGGCCAGAACAAAAAAAAACTGAACAGAAACACACATTTAGATCCAAAGTAAGCAAGCACAACTCATAATTTTTCTTTCATAAGCAAATAAGCAGCATATAAAAGTCAGAAGATGTTTGATTTTCCATTTTTTGGGAAAAAATTCACTGCCTGATGAATATTAAACTCCGGATGTCCCAGGATTTCCTCCAGCTTAATGACAAAAAAACTCAGTGTTTTATTTGGCCTCTCTGATCTGACTTACTCCCATCAGGAGCAACCTTGAGTTCCTTTCCTCTGTTATAAAACAAACGATGAAGAATGTGGGAGGAATTTTAGATCTGAATCTCTACTTTAGAAAATGAAATCATAGAATGTGAATTACTGTTTTTCTCTGCTTAAGGAATGTCTGTAAAGTTAAACACTGACTTATGAGGGATTCAAATAAAAGCTTTCTAATACATTGATATGGTATTAAATCACAATAATATATCTGACATTATTAATAACAACAAGACATTGATCAGACTACTAAACTACTGAAGAGAAAAACAGGATGATCACATGAATACCTGTCCTGAGACACAGCTGGTCAAAGTCCGAGCAGCAGCTGTTGTAGGTCTTACACAGGTTGTCACAGCGACAGTTTGGCGGCTCCAGCTCGACCAGCTCAAAACACCTGTTCCTGCAGGAGCCAGAGGTGGGTACGTACTGAGACGCAGAGCGAGCTGGGGAAGAAATGAGAGAAACAATCATCTTTTAGAAAAATACATTTCTTTTTTCATTTTCCTGCTGTGTCTCAAACCATTTCTGCTCAAACAGATGTGGACCACCAGCTCCTAAAGCCCCTGTTTCAGTCAGTGCAGTTATCTCTGTGTTGTTACACAGATACCACGAGATCCAACAGTAGTCAATCCAGCTTTGTTTGCATGTATCACAGCTGACCATGCTGGGTCTTTGTCAGGTGACATAACACCTGCAAAAGCTGCATTCATTTTGGTTCTGACCAGAAACAACTCAACTTGGAGTATTGGAGTCTTTTTTTTTGGGGTGGTACACTGCTGCATCACAAAGTCACACAACAGAAAGGGTAGAGGAGAAGATGTCCCTCACAGATGTTTCAAACTGACCCGACCCACATCAGCAGATGTGTAAAAGTGCAGTGCTGTGGCAGTAACACAGTATGAACATCTGGAGCCTAAAACATTCACTAACTTTGTTGTTTTTTACATTACAATAGAGAACAAAGCTCCAGCATCTTTGTATAATAAAGAGAGACACACCTAAATCTAAATCTAAAGAAATCACCTCTGCTCCAATGTACAGTGTGTCAGTCCATAGTGAGAGAGGAGCAAAGCCACATTTAAATAAAGTCAGCAGTCAGTTTTTATAATTAAGATGATATTTGCAATGACATGGTGAACTGTATATTTAATAGTTATTGTTATAGTTCTTGGTGTGGACGGGCGTTAAAATACCCCAAAAACATCACTGTTCATTTTAACTTCAGAACATCAACAGTGAACTGGGAGGAGGGTCTGGCCTTAGTCCACTGAGTGCAATATTACAATCAGAAGAAAGAGTCTTTAAAGTTAACTGCATGGGGCCACAAAACCTAAAGAAAGGCTGCAGTGTTCACACATATTTGAAGGAAATTAAAGGCATCTACGTATACTGAGCCGCAGTCATAAATACAGTACGCTGGTAACATATATTACTGTGGGGGGGGGAAGAAGCAGAAATGTGGTGTGCGAGCTTAAAAAGACAGCAGTTAGATGTCTTTACAGGCTCATTTAATGATAATTAATGATAACTGCCAAACCCAACACTTTAAATCTACTCCTGGGATCCAAACTGTGGTAACTCTACCTCACTCTGGGGGACGCTCAGGTTCTCCAGAACACAATAATACTCTTGTCTAGGACTGAGAAGACACTGGACGTTTTTTGGATCCCGATCCACAGTGTGAGAGCCCCCCCCCCCCCCCCCCCCGACTTAACTGAAGACATCCTGGAGATGTGAGAGTGAGACAGATTCAAGGTATTGCTACATTGCTAACAATACGCTCCTTGTCTGCCCGCTGGTGAAAAAACAACCTTCCTCACTGTGAAGACGAAGAGGATGCCAACAGGAGTTTTTGTGTGTTCCTGTGTCGACATATGTGCACGGGTGTGTTTTTGCAAGGGTGCTCGCGTGTGCACGTGTGCACGTGCGCTCTATGCGAGGGAAGCGAGGTGTTAAGCTTGAAATTATTTATGCAGCTCAGCTAGCTGGCACAGCAGTGTGGTACAGCATCAATGACCCTCTTTGCTGGGAGACTCACTCCTGCTTTTGTTGCGCTCACTGTGGACGAAAAGGTCAAACATTATGTGTGTCCTTTGTCTCTGGCCTGCTGGAGAACACAGAGGCTCCTCTTAGCTCTGTGAGATGGAATATTAACTTTAGCTCCGCTCGTGAAACTCTTCTTTTGACAACTTTCCAGTGTTTCCAGGACTTTTCCAGAGAAGTTACTCTGAAAAAGGGGATTGACTGTGGTTCTTTAAACCCAAGAAGGTTCAACAAGGAACAATACTTGATGTCATTTTTGTGAAGTTCAGTAAATTCAATTTGCTCTGTGAAATCGATTGCTAGAATAATGAGACTGTCAGCTTAAAGAGGGATGTGTTAGGGACTGTAGTCTTACAATTTGTTACAGAAAGAATCCCCAGTGTCTTTTATGTGGAAGGGATTTAAAATGTTGGCTTTGGAAATGTTTTATGAGGAGGGAAATGCATTCAACATGTTTGTCAGACCTCAAGACTACACACAATGCATTCTGGTGAGTAACCTGCTTAAATGTTAATGGTCAGTCTTGATCTGTAGCTGTGTCCAGTATAATATCGTCACTGTTCAGTAGAAACCTCTTAACTCCATATGTACTCATTTTAATGTATTTCTTCATAAATCAGTACTATTGGTCACCCTTTATGTATGTTTGTGGGTTTTATTCATATTTAACTAATGAAGTCTTAAAAAGATCTTTTGACTAAATCTCATTACTGCATTGGATCCATTGGATCTTTTGATTTCCTGAAAAATAGTTTTAGACATACAAGTTTTGTGCTTAACAGCAACAACATATTCATCTTGAAAGCAGGGAACAACAATTAGTTTCCACCTTGTGTTGTGTGTAATTGTAGAACCAATATTTCATTTGCTTGGTGAAAATGCAGACTAAAAAGAGTCAAAGCTTGCTGCCTTCATCAGGATGATCAGGAGCAAGCCGAAATGCTACTTTTTTGCCTTCTCTATGCACCGTGGAAGCAGGTGAAGTTATGCCTGAAACCTGCATCCTGCAAAATGCAAACCTGCATGTTTTCAATATGTTTTGCTTGTTTATGTCTTTTAATTCACTGAAGAATAAGTTTTATAAATCAGTTTGTTTTACGTTTGCATCCAATAGAAGATGAGTGAGGCTGAAGAAAGTCTCACTGAGTCACTTATTGTAGTTTTAAAGAGAATATCCTCAATACATCATTTCTAAAATAGTTTGGTTTGTGGGAAACAAATCTGCTTCATGAGATTAAATAAATAATTCATATACAACTTATTCTACAGATGGTCACGGTGAGGGGGGGGGGGGCGGGATCTATAGTGTGATATATTTCATTTCTATTAACTTTTCTGTCTCTGTCCCAAAAAGGAGATATAAGGCAATGACAAAAGGTATAAAACGCCACATTTTCTAGCACGAATGCATTTTTCTATTGCATAAATGCGGCAAAATAAACATCAACCAAATTGCAGTACATATCCGCTGCTGTAACCTGCCTCTCTGACCACACAGTAACGCTCCATGAAGATGCAAAAGTACCTTCTTATGCCGACAGGGTTCGAGTATGTGGAGCAGAAAACGAGCCCCAATGCTCCTTTAATATTGACTCAAGGTAGAGAAGTACAAACACACTCTCTCTCTCCTCTAAAACACACACACACACACACACACACACACACACACACACACACACATACACAGGCCTGGCTTGCCCAATCACAAGCTTGCATGGTCACAGTGATCCGTTGTAACCCCCCAACACCACCTCATACTCTGCTCGCTCATTTCGTATGCACTGGCAGACACTTCATATAGAAAGTAAGCCTGCAAATAAACGGAGCTGGACTAAATTCCTCTGGAGCTGCGTTTGCTGCTCGAGGTGGAAACTCAGCTCTCATCTAATTGCATGTTGTTCATGTTTTAGAGGAGCCATCCTGGAGACAGCAAACCCTGGAGACGTGTGTGTGTGAGTGTGAGTGAGTGTGTGAGTGTGTGTGTCACCTGGGTTGACGTTGGGGTGACTGATTGCACTTGAAGCTCACACATAAGGTTGGAGATTTACACTGCTGTTAAAAAATAATAAAAGAATCCCTCTAAAGTTGTTTTGTGCGTGTGTCTTGGACATGGAGTGTAGCTTTAGGCTTGTCCTACGTACACTTGGCCAAGATACATGAATGTGTGTCCAACATACACTTCACGTCCCCTGTGCTGAGACACTCTGGCAGCTGAACCAAAGTGTAGTTTACTGAACACATGTGTGTTGTTAATATGGGTCAAACACAGTTCTGAAAAGCTTTCACACAAAGCCTGATTGACCTAAACATGTTTGTATTGTTCTCATTTATTTTAAAGCAGACACCCATGAAACACTTCTAGTGTGATAATGAGGGCTGCAAGTTTAAGTATGAGTTCATATAAAACATTTAGTAAAGGACAGAAGAATGCAGCTAATCCTCACATCAGGCATTCTTGCTTGATAAATGACTAAATGGGGAATTAATTGCTCATCAAAATGACTTATGGTTTATTGATATATATTGTTTCAGCACCAGTGCGATGCAGTGATTATTGATCTGCCTTGAGCCTGAACTGCAGTTAAACTTTATGCTCGGACACTTTATTTTCTCTATAACGCAGCATGACACAGCCGCAGTTCACTAAGTTAAACATTCTATAAATCCGTGGTTCCCAAGCTGGCAGTCAGGAACCCACAAAGGGTCCCAAGATGGATGTCAAGGGTCATGAGATGATTGACAAGGTGGGAAACCGGGGGGGAAAAAATATGCTTATTAAGACTTTTTTTAAGATTGTTGAAATGATTCAAATGTTACAGTTTGTTAAGAGGAAATGACTGCACCTGCAAGTACACTTCTATTTGTATTACGAGGACTTGAGCAACACACTACTGTGTATTACATGATGTAAGAATGAATTAACCCCAGACTGATGGATATGCTGCTTTTGCTGAAATGACATCACACTAATGGAAAATCCTCCAACACCTGACTCACTGACTACTTGCTTATTACCTGACAGAGATCAAAGTCCAAGTCGTGCTCACTTATTTCAATAAGACACAGAACTGATCGTTATGGGGAACTTTCTCCTGTCTGTGATCCACAAAGAGGTCAGAGGTCAAAGTCAGTTACATCCATCCTGAAGATGAAGGAGAGATTCTGTGCCTCAGTTTGTGTGGATGCTTGCCAGCTCAGGGTCAAGCGGTTCAAAAATGTTGTGTGTGTGTGTGTATGTGTGTGTTTGTGTGTGTTTCCCGGTAACAAGAACAAGAAGGGCCCGAGCGCTGACCAGCGCGAAGCCCTATTGTAATCGTCCAGATTATTATTATTATTATTTTTCTTCTCTCACAACGACGGCCTTTTTGCCCCCCTGAACGTGCCGTAAAAGTCACCAAAGTTTGCACGCAAGCCAGACCTGGCGAAAATTTTGATATTTTATGGTCTGCACAAATGGGCGTGTCAAAATGGCTCTCTAGCGCCCCCTACAAAATCAATAAAAGCGAGCCCCTCGTGACAGATTGACATAGAGAAACGAAACTTGGTACACATGTTCATCATGTCAAGACGCACCAAAAAGTCTCTTGGACACATACCCTAACACCAACAGGAAGTCGGCCATTTTGAATCAAATATTGATTTTAATGCAAATTGTGGCATCATATTTGAACGCACTACTCCTAGAGATTTCATCCCATCCACTTCAAATTCACACAGAGTCATCTTGAGACATTGGAGATGAAAAGTTATCAAAAGCTTTTTCCCACGTCATTCCTGGTTGCCGTGGTGACGCGGCGAATTTCGATGCTTCGCCATGAAATTTCAAACTCTCATAACTTGACTCCACATGGTCTGAGCTTTTACAAATTTAATATGCTTGTTCAGCGTCCTGGTCTGAACACATGTACAGTCTCATATTTAGTGACAGACATAGCGCCACCTAGTGGCGACAGGAAGTGACTTGCTTCATTTGTTCATTAATTACTCCCATAATCTTAAGTATTTCCACCTGAAATTTACTCAGCTGAGACATAAGACCTTGGTGATACTACATTCTGCAACTCATGACCCATCATCAAATACTGTTGCCATGACAACGCATTCAACGCCATGAAAATACGATTACAGTTTTCAGAGGCAAAGGATGCCTCCACGGTAACGAAACTCAACACACACGTCTGGAGTGCGGTCATTTAACATCCTATATACTTCAATGGGATGGGCGTGACTAAACGGCTCAATAGCGCCCCCTTGAATATTTCAAAATTGAACCTCAGCCTTCCCGATTGACATAGAAGAATGAAATTCGGTAGGTTTATGTATCATCTCCAGGCGCACAAAAACGCCATTTGGACCCATACCCTAAGTCCAACAGGAAGTCGGCCATCTTGGAAAAATGCTCAATTTTGGTGAATGTTTTGGTCATTTCCACGCCTCATATTTGAACGAACTACTCCTAGAGATTTAATCCCATCCACTTCAAATTCACACAGAGTCAGCTTGAGACATTGGAGATGACAAGTTATCAAAAGCTTTTTTATGACTTCTTCCTGTTGGGCGTGGCTGTGCAGACAATTTCGATGCTTCGCCATGAAGCAGGAAGTCCTTATAACTCCTACAGACATTGTCCCGTCTACACCAAATTGATCACACATGTAGAGGGTCCCGCCCTGAACACATCTATGCATCAATACTGTGTCAAATACACAGCGCCACCTACTGGACACAGGAAGTCAGCCTCACATGACAAACATTATCCTATTTACATGAAATTTACAGGATGTGTTCTCCACATCACACACTGCAACATGACATGTAATTGGTGGGTGATCTCTAGCGCCACCTAGTGGACACATGCAATGTGACTTAGCCCCATCACACAACATTCATTACAAGCCCGGGTGCCAAGACGTCTACGTACCCGCTGTGTCTGCATGTGACTGCAGCATGCACCGGCATGCGCGTACAAGGCGGTGCATGGGGGCGCGAGGGCCCGTTCATCACTGCTTGCAGTTTTAATTATTATTATTATTATTATTATTATTAGTAGTAGTAGTAGTAGTAGTAGTAGAGATAGTATTAAATAAGGGTTACCAAACTTCAATGACAAAATGAATGATGACCTGCATTCTGGCTCTTCAACTAGAATGAAGTCATTGTAAATGTTATTAGTAACATGTGATTTTGCCATCATGACAACTGAAACTATCAGATGTATCCTGACACCTGAGCTTATGAGAACCTATACACCATTTACTTATGAGAACCTATAAGATATCACATTTTTAAACATCTGTTTATTAAAGGAGGTATACATGATTGTAATAAGTTTTAAATGGTAACGTGACTTTTCAGCATTGTTGCTGTTTAGTGGCAGTGACAAGCATCACAACAATAAATGCAGGTTTTGACAACCACTTATGCATACTTGAAATGCATTCATAATCTGTTTTAAATTTTGCACATTAATGGTAAATTAGGGTTTATCAAAATGCAGGTTGCGTGTGTGTTTATGTGTGTGTGTGTGTGTGTGTGTGTGTGTGTGTGTGTGTGTGTGTGTGTGTGCAGACTTACACAGGCCAGAAGAAGGTGGCAGCCTTCACTCCCTGTTTGAGTGCTGTGATCCAGATCTAGGAGAAACAAACAGTACAGTCTTGTTATTTTTATCAGTCTGACATAGTTTATGAGGATACTGTTGTAGCTGTTGTTACCCTGGACACAAACAACAACATCAGTGTGAGGAAACCAAGGTCACGGTGAACAGTGCGCTACAGCTGTTCCTATAAATGATACAAAACCAAGCTGGTAGTGTTCATCAACGATTTTGAAAGACAGTAGAAAAAGCCTTCTTAAGTTTGCTGTTATTAATCACATATCAACATCTGACCTTATTTAATGGATGATAAAGCCTAACGGACTTGATTTGTTGGATCTTCTGCCATTTCTACAGTAGTTGGCTTCAAAATAAAAGCGGACAACCCTCCTGCGTCTGGTGGCCGTCTGTGACCCGACAGATGAGTTTAAAAAAACGCTGGTCTTCAAAGCCATGTGCAAAAGTTATCCATCATCAAAGCAGAAGGAGAAACAAAAAGGAACCCTCGTCAGCTCGCTATTAATACCACAGACATACTGCTGATGATGTACAGATGGTGAAAAACGGAAAGACTACATGATGCTGACAGATGAGATAGAAGATAAAAACAGAACTCACTGGCTGTCCTCCCCACCAGCGGTGATTGAGCTTCTCTCGGCTCCTCAGGGTGAAGGTGGCGTCAAACACCGGGTCATACATGGAGTTACCTACAATCCCATGAGACTCTGGATAGAGACCCTGAGAAACAAAATCACACAGAGATTATGCTTAGTCCTTGAGCTTTAGCTATAGTTAGTTAGCGTCAGCCCTTATTTGAGCTTCACACTGATGTTACTATACTATTTTAACATGTATCTTAACACCTGTAAACACTGGGGGGCAATCTAATCTTCATCACATCATCATATAATCAAGATTCTATACTCCTGAGTCATACCGTAGCCAGTGAGTAGAGGTTGGGGAAGGTTTTGGAAGGATAAACAGGCCTCAAATATGGAGCATGGGTCCCACATGTTCCTGAAAAAGGAAAATAAAGCAAAGTAAATTCCTACATTAGAAGAGAGACTCCCACAAATAGCATTCAGACAGTTATTAATGGTGATCTACAAATCACCAAATCGACACATAAATACTTACTGAGTTTCTCGATGTTGGGTATGACACTGCTTCCTCTCTTTACGTAAGAAGCTCGAAATCCATCCACTGACAGTATGATGAGCGGTGGACGCACAAACCTGCACACAGATCATCCAGATATGTGACATATGTGGCAAAAACAAGTTTAAAAGAGGAAACAAACAGCATGATGTTGGAATTAGAAAAAACAAGAGAAGGTTTGAGTGTGATGGTTCCTTTTGGCACATAGTAACATGAGGCACAGGAAAAAGATCCTTTACTACTAAGATGTAAACATACCCAGCAGGGCATTCAGCAGACTTGATCTCCTCACACTCATCCTGCAGCCATGAAGTGTCTCCTGAAAGAACACGATCAGAGGACAGGGTGAGAGGAATTTCATACATTTAAGTTGATTGTTATGTCACTTTTTGTTTGTTTTTTCATTGAAAGTAATAAAAAGAGGATATACTATAAGATATGCTCCAAATGTCTGAGTAGGCAGGCTGCTGTATGTGTTTGACTGACAGCTGAGCCAGCAGGTGCACAGAGACGCCATGTACACAAACTTGGTCTATTAACTGTGACCCAACTGTTAGCGTCTAAACTGATGCTGCTATTTTGGGGGTAAGTAAGCTGTTTAAAGTGAAAGCTCACGTGTTCATTTGTGATAGATTTCACTTCTTCTGTTTTTTCTGGGTATATTTATCTTTTTTTTTTGTTTGCTTGTTCAACAAGCTAAGGTGCAAGTCAGGAAATGTGTCCATGTTTTTAGATGAGAAGACATTTACTCAAAAATGAATATATTTATTAATAACTTAAAAAAACAAAAAAAAGATTAATTGCATGGAAATGTATACAGTTCACAGCCTGTTTTGTGTCTATGGCTGCAGTATGGCTGTTGCCAATGACAACATAGTTGTTGGTTCAGGCAAATATATTTTAAATTCAATGTTTAAACTGTTTGTTTAACCACCACTCAACATGCTGTATAGACAGAAAAATGATTAATGTGTAGCCAGTCATAATGTCAACTTGTTAGCATTAACGAGACTGACAAATATAACACATTTGGTACATGATGTTTAAAGAGCTGAACACTTCTCCACAACATTTTAGATGTGCACAGCTGCTGATTCAGGCAAATGTAAGAAAATAGAAAGTGAACTGGACAAAATCTTGCTTTGAATAAAAGGCTGAGTCGTCTATCTGTGGCTGGAGTAGTTCATTTTACAACAAGCTGGTAAGGCTGCACCAGAGACACATGTTAATATAATATAAAGATATCTAACTTGTTTTATAACTGGAATACATAAAATGCAGTCAAACTAGGTCATCTGACAAGTGTGGATCTATATAAAAAGCCTTTCTATTGTATGTTTAGATAATAATGTTGCAAACCTTTACACAGTGTCTTATAGTTGGTGCAACAGTCTCCTCTTGCCAGACAGTCATCAGAGCAGTGGCAGGCATGCTGCTCATTTCGAGTCTCCCCACACCGATCTTTACTGCACTCGTAGCCTCCCTCTGTATCAGGAAGAACAAAACAATAAAAGATTTTCTCACAAAAACCAACAAAAAATTAAACTGTAGCCTCCAAAACACAAATGATATATGCACAACTAATCTGCTGGATTACTGCTGCAACCACAAGCGGTGGGAAATGAAAGCTGATATATTAATGCAACAGTGGTTTGGCTGCGTACTTTACAGACAAACACAAGACAAGGTTGCAAAGACGAGAACATTGAGCTTACAGTAGCATTCGACACCGTCAGGGTAAAAAAAACGATCATAAAAACAAGTAAATCATCATTTTCAGGCAACAGGAAAGATCAGAGTGGCGAGGCGGTGGTAAGCCAAAGACCACCAAGCTGAACGAGGGAACATAAAATCAGACCACCAACACTGGAAGTAGCAGGAGGGAAATGTAGAGAGAGGAGAGGAGAGGAGAGGAGAGGAGAGGAGTGGAGAGGAGAGGAGAGGAGAGGAGAGGAGAGGAGAGAAGAGAAGAGGAGAGGAGGAGTGGAGGAGAGGAGAGGAGAGGAGGAGTGGAGGAGAGGAGGAGAGGAGAGAAGAGGAGAGGAGGAGTGGAGGAGAGGAGAGGAGAGGAGGAGTGGAGGAGAGGAGGAGAGGAGTGGAGAGGAGAGGAGAGGAGAGGAGAGGAGGAGTGGAGGAGAGGAGAGGAGAGGAGGAGTGGAGGAGAGGAGTGGAGAGGAGAGGAGAGGAGAGGAGAGGAGAGGAGAGGAGAGGAGAGGAGAGGAGAGGAGAGGAGAGGAGAGGAGAGGAGAGGAGAGGAGAGGAGAGGAGTGGAGAGGAGAGGAGAGGAGAGAAGAGGAGAGGAGGAGTGGAGGAGAGAAGAGGAGTGGAGGAGAGAAGAGGAGAGGAGGAGGAGAGGAGAGGAGTGGAGAGGAGAGGAGAGGAGAGGAGAGGGGAGGAGAGGAGAGGAGAGGAGAGGAGAGGAGAGGAGAGGAGAGGAGAGGAGAGGAGAGGGGAGGAGAGAAGAGGAGGAGTGGAGGAGAGGAGAGGAGAGGAGGAGTGGAGGAGAGGAGGAGAGGAGTGGAGAGGAGAGGAGAGGAGAGGAGAGGGGAGGAGAGGAGAGGAGAGGAGAGGAGAGGAGAGGAGAGGAGAGGAGAGGAGGAGTGGAGGAGAGGAGGAGAGGAGTGGAGAGGAGAGGAGAGGAGAGGAGGAGAGGAGTGGAGAAGAGGAGAGGAGGTTAGGGTTAATAATGGATATTTGTATGCCTTGATTAAAAGGTTTTACAAAGATTTTCCTAATGACAATAATAACTTTTCCTCAGCAGAGTTTCAGATCTGCAGTTTGAGGCCAGAACAAAAAAAAACTGAACAGAAACACACATTTAGATCCAAAGTAAGCAAGCACAACTCATAATTTTTCTTTCATAAGCAAATAAGCAGCATATAAAAGTCAGAAGATGTTTGATTTTCCATTTTTTGGGAAAAAATTCACTGCCTGATGAATATTAAACTCCGGATGTCCCAGGATTTCCTCCAGCTTAATGACAAAAAAACTCAGTGTTTTATTTGGCCTCTCTGATCTGACTTACTCCCATCAGGAGCAACCTTGAGTTCCTTTCCTCTGTTATAAAACAAACGATGAAGAATGTGGGAGGAATTTTAGATCTGAATCTCTACTTTAGAAAATGAAATCATAGAATGTGAATTACTGTTTTTCTCTGCTTAAGGAATGTCTGTAAAGTTAAACACTGACTTATGAGGGATTCAAATAAAAGCTTTCTAATACATTGATATGGTATTAAATCACAATAATATATCTGACATTATTAATAACAACAAGACATTGATCAGACTACTAAACTACTGAAGAGAAAAACAGGATGATCACATGAATACCTGTCCTGAGACACAGCTGGTCAAAGTCCGAGCAGCAGCTGTTGTAGGTCTTACACAGGTTGTCACAGCGACAGTTTGGCGGCTCCAGCTCGACCAGCTCAAAACACCTGTTCCTGCAGGAGCCAGAGGTGGGTACGTACTGAGACGCAGAGCGAGCTGGGGAAGAAATGAGAGAAACAATCATCTTTTAGAAAAATACATTTCTTTTTTCATTTTCCTGCTGTGTCTCAAACCATTTCTGCTCAAACAGATGTGGACCACCAGCTCCTAAAGCCCCTGTTTCAGTCAGTGCAGTTATCTCTGTGTTGTTACACAGATACCACGAGATCCAACAGTAGTCAATCCAGCTTTGTTTGCATGTATCACAGCTGACCATGCTGGGTCTTTGTCAGGTGACATAACACCTGCAAAAGCTGCATTCATTTTGGTTCTGACCAGAAACAACTCAACTTGGAGTATTGGAGTCTTTTTTTTTGGGGTGGTACACTGCTGCATCACAAAGTCACACAACAGAAAGGGTAGAGGAGAAGATGTCCCTCACAGATGTTTCAAACTGACCCGACCCACATCAGCAGATGTGTAAAAGTGCAGTGCTGTGGCAGTAACACAGTATGAACATCTGGAGCCTAAAACATTCACTAACTTTGTTGTTTTTTACATTACAATAGAGAACAAAGCTCCAGCATCTTTGTATAATAAAGAGAGACACACCTAAATCTAAATCTAAAGAAATCACCTCTGCTCCAATGTACAGTGTGTCAGTCCATAGTGAGAGAGGAGCAAAGCCACATTTAAATAAAGTCAGCAGTCAGTTTTTATAATTAAGATGATATTTGCAATGACATGGTGAACTGTATATTTAATAGTTATTGTTATAGTTCTTGGTGTGGACGGGCGTTAAAATACCCCAAAAACATCACTGTTCATTTTAACTTCAGAACATCAACAGTGAACTGGGAGGAGGGTCTGGCCTTAGTCCACTGAGTGCAATATTACAATCAGAAGAAAGAGTCTTTAAAGTTAACTGCATGGGGCCACAAAACCTAAAGAAAGGCTGCAGTGTTCACACATATTTGAAGGAAATTAAAGGCATCTACGTATACTGAGCCGCAGTCATAAATACAGTACGCTGGTAACATATATTACTGTGGGGGGGGGAAGAAGCAGAAATGTGGTGTGCGAGCTTAAAAAGACAGCAGTTAGATGTCTTTACAGGCTCATTTAATGATAATTAATGATAACTGCCAAACCCAACACTTTAAATCTACTCCTGGGATCCAAACTGTGGTAACTCTACCTCACTCTGGGGGACGCTCAGGTTCTCCAGAACACAATAATACTCTTGTCTAGGACTGAGAAGACACTGGACGTTTTTTGGATCCCGATCCACAGTGTGAGAGCCCCCCCCCCCCCCCCCCCCCGACTTAACTGAAGACATCCTGGAGATGTGAGAGTGAGACAGATTCAAGGTATTGCTACATTGCTAACAATACGCTCCTTGTCTGCCCGCTGGTGAAAAAACAACCTTCCTCACTGTGAAGACGAAGAGGATGCCAACAGGAGTTTTTGTGTGTTCCTGTGTCGACATATGTGCACGGGTGTGTTTTTGCAAGGGTGCTCGCGTGTGCACGTGTGCACGTGCGCTCTATGCGAGGGAAGCGAGGTGTTAAGCTTGAAATTATTTATGCAGCTCAGCTAGCTGGCACAGCAGTGTGGTACAGCATCAATGACCCTCTTTGCTGGGAGACTCACTCCTGCTTTTGTTGCGCTCACTGTGGACGAAAAGGTCAAACATTATGTGTGTCCTTTGTCTCTGGCCTGCTGGAGAACACAGAGGCTCCTCTTAGCTCTGTGAGATGGAATATTAACTTTAGCTCCGCTCGTGAAACTCTTCTTTTGACAACTTTCCAGTGTTTCCAGGACTTTTCCAGAGAAGTTACTCTGAAAAAGGGGATTGACTGTGGTTCTTTAAACCCAAGAAGGTTCAACAAGGAACAATACTTGATGTCATTTTTGTGAAGTTCAGTAAATTCAATTTGCTCTGTGAAATCGATTGCTAGAATAATGAGACTGTCAGCTTAAAGAGGGATGTGTTAGGGACTGTAGTCTTACAATTTGTTACAGAAAGAATCCCCAGTGTCTTTTATGTGGAAGGGATTTAAAATGTTGGCTTTGGAAATGTTTTATGAGGAGGGAAATGCATTCAACATGTTTGTCAGACCTCAAGACTACACACAATGCATTCTGGTGAGTAACCTGCTTAAATGTTAATGGTCAGTCTTGATCTGTAGCTGTGTCCAGTATAATATCGTCACTGTTCAGTAGAAACCTCTTAACTCCATATGTACTCATTTTAATGTATTTCTTCATAAATCAGTACTATTGGTCACCCTTTATGTATGTTTGTGGGTTTTATTCATATTTAACTAATGAAGTCTTAAAAAGATCTTTTGACTAAATCTCATTACTGCATTGGATCCATTGGATCTTTTGATTTCCTGAAAAATAGTTTTAGACATACAAGTTTTGTGCTTAACAGCAACAACATATTCATCTTGAAAGCAGGGAACAACAATTAGTTTCCACCTTGTGTTGTGTGTAATTGTAGAACCAATATTTCATTTGCTTGGTGAAAATGCAGACTAAAAAGAGTCAAAGCTTGCTGCCTTCATCAGGATGATCAGGAGCAAGCCGAAATGCTACTTTTTTGCCTTCTCTATGCACCGTGGAAGCAGGTGAAGTTATGCCTGAAACCTGCATCCTGCAAAATGCAAACCTGCATGTTTTCAATATGTTTTGCTTGTTTATGTCTTTTAATTCACTGAAGAATAAGTTTTATAAATCAGTTTGTTTTACGTTTGCATCCAATAGAAGATGAGTGAGGCTGAAGAAAGTCTCACTGAGTCACTTATTGTAGTTTTAAAGAGAATATCCTCAATACATCATTTCTAAAATAGTTTGGTTTGTGGGAAACAAATCTGCTTCATGAGATTAAATAAATAATTCATATACAACTTATTCTACAGATGGTCACGGTGAGGGGGGGGGGGGCGGGATCTATAGTGTGATATATTTCATTTCTATTAACTTTTCTGTCTCTGTCCCAAAAAGGAGATATAAGGCAATGACAAAAGGTATAAAACGCCACATTTTCTAGCACGAATGCATTTTTCTATTGCATAAATGCGGCAAAATAAACATCAACCAAATTGCAGTACATATCCGCTGCTGTAACCTGCCTCTCTGACCACACAGTAACGCTCCATGAAGATGCAAAAGTACCTTCTTATGCCGACAGGGTTCGAGTATGTGGAGCAGAAAACGAGCCCCAATGCTCCTTTAATATTGACTCAAGGTAGAGAAGTACAAACACACTCTCTCTCTCCTCTAAAACACACACACACACACACACACACACACACACACACACACACACATACACAGGCCTGGCTTGCCCAATCACAAGCTTGCATGGTCACAGTGATCCGTTGTAACCCCCCAACACCACCTCATACTCTGCTCGCTCATTTCGTATGCACTGGCAGACACTTCATATAGAAAGTAAGCCTGCAAATAAACGGAGCTGGACTAAATTCCTCTGGAGCTGCGTTTGCTGCTCGAGGTGGAAACTCAGCTCTCATCTAATTGCATGTTGTTCATGTTTTAGAGGAGCCATCCTGGAGACAGCAAACCCTGGAGACGTGTGTGTGTGAGTGTGAGTGAGTGTGTGAGTGTGTGTGTCACCTGGGTTGACGTTGGGGTGACTGATTGCACTTGAAGCTCACACATAAGGTTGGAGATTTACACTGCTGTTAAAAAATAATAAAAGAATCCCTCTAAAGTTGTTTTGTGCGTGTGTCTTGGACATGGAGTGTAGCTTTAGGCTTGTCCTACGTACACTTGGCCAAGATACATGAATGTGTGTCCAACATACACTTCACGTCCCCTGTGCTGAGACACTCTGGCAGCTGAACCAAAGTGTAGTTTACTGAACACATGTGTGTTGTTAATATGGGTCAAACACAGTTCTGAAAAGCTTTCACACAAAGCCTGATTGACCTAAACATGTTTGTATTGTTCTCATTTATTTTAAAGCAGACACCCATGAAACACTTCTAGTGTGATAATGAGGGCTGCAAGTTTAAGTATGAGTTCATATAAAACATTTAGTAAAGGACAGAAGAATGCAGCTAATCCTCACATCAGGCATTCTTGCTTGATAAATGACTAAATGGGGAATTAATTGCTCATCAAAATGACTTATGGTTTATTGATATATATTGTTTCAGCACCAGTGCGATGCAGTGATTATTGATCTGCCTTGAGCCTGAACTGCAGTTAAACTTTATGCTCGGACACTTTATTTTCTCTATAACGCAGCATGACACAGCCGCAGTTCACTAAGTTAAACATTCTATAAATCCGTGGTTCCCAAGCTGGCAGTCAGGAACCCACAAAGGGTCCCAAGATGGATGTCAAGGGTCATGAGATGATTGACAAGGTGGGAAACCGGGGGGGAAAAAATATGCTTATTAAGACTTTTTTTAAGATTGTTGAAATGATTCAAATGTTACAGTTTGTTAAGAGGAAATGACTGCACCTGCAAGTACACTTCTATTTGTATTACGAGGACTTGAGCAACACACTACTGTGTATTACATGATGTAAGAATGAATTAACCCCAGACTGATGGATATGCTGCTTTTGCTGAAATGACATCACACTAATGGAAAATCCTCCAACACCTGACTCACTGACTACTTGCTTATTACCTGACAGAGATCAAAGTCCAAGTCGTGCTCACTTATTTCAATAAGACACAGAACTGATCGTTATGGGGAACTTTCTCCTGTCTGTGATCCACAAAGAGGTCAGAGGTCAAAGTCAGTTACATCCATCCTGAAGATGAAGGAGAGATTCTGTGCCTCAGTTTGTGTGGATGCTTGCCAGCTCAGGGTCAAGCGGTTCAAAAATGTTGTGTGTGTGTGTGTATGTGTGTGTTTGTGTGTGTTTCCCGGTAACAAGAACAGTGTACTCACACTCTGCCCTGCCTGAAGCTCCGTCCTCTCCTGAGCGTTTGGGCCGGTCGTAGACGAACCCCAAACACACGTCACTGCTGCACAGGACTGACAGGACCCACACAAGCTGAAGAAATAACAACATATGTGACATTAGAACAGCTGTTTATATAAGTGCTGCACAGCTTAATCAAAGGTCATGTGATCACTTTCTATAACTGAGTCAGCACTGTGGCAGAGAAACAACACATACTTATCAGCACCTTTTCATTGCTTTTATAAGACTATCATGGCCTTTAATGCTATTTAAAAGAAATACTACACATGTATTCTGGCTGCTGTGATTTCATTTCACTAGCACCTGTCTTAGCAGACTGTTGCAAAAATGCCACAGTCACATGGGCTTGAGTCTTCTGCTCCAAAATGACTTTGACGCGTTTGCTCAGCCATATACTTGTAGTAATGAGCAAACAAGTAGTTCCTCTTTCTGTATTAGAATTCCTCTGTCACAGGTAATGTTGACTGCGTTTTCTTAAAGACCTGTCAAGACTGCAGCGGAGGTATTTCAAAGTGAAAGAGGACCACCCGCATCCGCATAACAATCGCCTTTGATAGTCCTTCGCCACATGGAAATGACAAACGAATCTACAATTGTTTTGCAAATGTTTAGCAAAAGGAAGGAAAGAGAGGAGGAGGGGCATTCAGCAAAAAAGCTAAGAAAATCATGAGGACAATCTTTTCGGCCATAAGGAATTCGGAAAACTGTCAAAAGACACGATTACGTGCGTAATTGCGCACGAAATTACGCACGGTAATATCTGATGTCTGAAGTACACTGCAGCTCAAATTTGTTTGCATGAGATCTTACCGTACCAGTTTGTGCAGCAACATGTTCCTCTGTCGGGGCTGAGCGTAGTCCTGTGCTGTAGGTCGCAGAGTGAGTGATGCTGACTCAGAAAGTGAAGGACCACCAGAGAGGAGGACCGTTGAAGAGAACACGAGAAAGAGTGAAGGGAGGGGGAGGAGGCTGGAGGAGCGGACCGGATTCTTCTCCTAGGTGTTGGGTTGGAGGAGGGTTTTTATCTCGGTTGAGATTTGGATGACACAGGAGGAACAAGACAAAAAAAAGAAAAGATTGGGCGGGAAATAATATAAAATGCACAGACAGACCAAACAGCCTAAATCACAGGTGCCAGTGTATTAACACTCGGACAGTTATCTTTACACCGATCTGATGTGAACTGAGGGTCAACCCAGGATAACAAGTCGCCTAGCAAAGTAAAATATGCACAGCACATAATTACATTAGTGCAGGTTTTATTCTTCCTCCTCTGCTGCCGCATGGACTCTCCATCTAAAACAAAAAACATACTTTAAAATCAGTTCTTCAATCAATTCAGTGAATAGAATTGTAAGAACTGCGACATAATAAATGGTTATAGTAAATCTGAAACCACAAAAATAATAAGCAATAAACACACAAAGCATTACTAAAGCGTTTTGTATTACTTTAGTTTATTCATTTCTGGTAAACCCTCAATCCTCACCTCTCCATTTCCATTTTATTATTCATTATATTTAATGATTTAAATAGGTACGTAGCAAGCTGAAAATAATCAGTGCCAAGCACTGACAGGCAAAGTGAATAATATTGATGATCTTATTAAAAAGGCACCTGTCAGAAGTGAACAGTCAGTTCTTTAAGCTGATGTGTTTGAATGAGGAAACATGGTCAGGCGTTCTGAGCGACTTTGGTCCAAGTGGTCCAAGGAGGGACAACAGATGAACCTGAGGCTAACGTGGAAAGTGAAGGCTAGCTCATCTGCTCTGATTCCTAGAAGAACTCTGCTGAGATGCTGAAAAAGTGCTGACTATGATGGACAGCTGTCAGAACACATTGCTTGCTGCATAGCCAATCAAGAGTGGCCATGCTGACCGCTGTCACAACTGAAGCATGCAGCAGTGGAAGAAGGTGATCAGGTCTGACCAATCACATTTGCTTTTACATCATGTGAGCAGCCAGGTGTGTGTTGCCCCCTTAAAGTGAAGGGTCACTGTAAATCAATACAAAGTAGTTCTGAGTGATCACCTGATGACAACAGGCATCCATAGAACACGAGGGCTCACTGAATGCTTTGATGGGTATGAACATGATGAGTTCAACAACTATGGGAGATTTTGGACTGACGTGTTGGCCAGCACTCTCCACCACTATCATCAAAATACCAAATGAGGGAATATGTTTGAGCTTATCACACACACATATATATATATATATGTAGTAGCAGTCAAAGGTTTAGACACATCTTCCCATTCTCTTGAACGAGAAATCATTGTACTGTATATGTTATGTTATATATCTATGTCTATTCTTAAATTTAACAGACTAAATAACCTTCAGTTTATTGTTTATTTAATTTATCTTCAACAATTTGTATTGCTTTTTCCATCAGTTCCATGTATTCATTTGCAGCATATATTGAAAACAAAAATATGAACAGGAATAGGGCAGCTGCATCATTCAACTCATTATACTTGTAAGTGGTACCCAGTCCACCCCCCTCCCGAACCCTCCCAAACATCCCCACTTGTCCCCTTAGAGTCCAAATCTGTATAAGAATGAATGTCCATTGGGGTTGTCCAACCCAGGATGCCAGAATTGTTTATTTAATTTACATATTATAAAATGATAATTAAAGTGGAAACAAAAGATAATTAACAGTAACCCTATTTAGTATTTAAAAGAATTACATTAATAATTAAAAATGTTTATACTGCACTATAATGTAGTTGTTAGCAGATATAAGTGTTTATTAATGTATTTGTTAACAACTAGAACTCCTGTGGGCATTCATTGCTGGAGGTTGCTGTATACACAGATAAATGACTATAATTAAACAGTTATAATCGTATAATGTCTTCATATGATATGTTTTAATTGTTGACAAATACTGCATATGAATTATCACTAAAAATGGCATAATATCTGCT
Organism: Scomber japonicus; assembly: GCF_027409825.1. Lineage (NCBI taxonomy): Eukaryota > Metazoa > Chordata > Actinopteri > Scombriformes > Scombridae > Scomber > Scomber japonicus. Next base: position 24,397,442 of record NC_070587.1, on the reverse strand, counting down.
CATAACTATATATAGTGTCTTATTAAAGTTTGAGAGTCTGGTTAGTAACTGGTGTAAAAATAGAGTTAAATGGGTTATGGGACAAATAGCAATAGACACATGGGAAATAATTAGATATCTTCTATGTGGCTCAAACTTAAGGTATTAATGCATTTTTCCTTCTGTACAATTTTTTAAACAAAATTTTATTCAATATATTTCAACATTTAAACCAACAAATCGTACACACAAGGTAAAAAGTAGAAAATATTTTTATCAAAAATTATGTTGCATCTTCAATTATCTGACTCAGTTTTCAACTGTTACCTCTCTTTCCTCTGCACTTCTCTGCCATGACAGGACTGGATCCCCTGAACATTTGTGAAACCACTGTAACCCCTTTGAACCACAGTGCTGATTCTGTTCTGGTTATCTAAATGGGGGAAAATAGAACCTTTTCGTTGTTTAAAACCATGTAATTAAACCTATGAAACGGTGCCAGAGTAAACCAGGTCATAAATTCCACTGTGTTGCTGGATTAAGGCTAGTTAAAACATCCATGAATAGAAAAGCATCTTTAATCAATGATGACAGTTGGAGAAACAAAAAGTAGAAAAAAAACACATCCTAGTATTACTTGAGTCGGAGTTTGTACAGTATGGGGAAATTCCTCTGTTTCATTTCCACGTGTGAGCAAACAGAGGAAGGTCATTTTACAGAATGTTAGAGACACCAGAGGCTTCATCCAGACAGAATGGTTTAAACCCACACCACAATCACTCATGTTTCCTGTCAGGAGCCACTCAACTGAATGTTGGTATTGAGCTGTGGGGATGAGGCTGAGGCTGTGTTTGACTGTTTTTGGAGAGAGGTGTGTGTGGTTGCATGCCTCAGACGGCCTGGAAGCAGTACTAAAAAAGGTCCTGGAGCTGCTGCCGGGCCTGTTGAACACAAGGACTCTTCTGGAGGGGTTCGCCTCGATGACACTGAAGCCTCAGTTCGGGATTCCGTGTTTCCTCTCTGGAGCAGATGACTCAGTGCTGCTGTTTATCTGAGGATTACAACACTCACACAGCATCCTTTTCTTTAACTTTCTGTCTAGTTAGAACATTCAAACTAAACATATTTTCCTTTCTATTTCTGCCTCAGTACTCACAGAGATGCAAGCCTGCTACTTCAGTTAACCCTGACTGAACCCGCAGCAGCTGGGAAAGCAAACGTCCCTCTCCAGATGTTTAGTCGGACAGCGATGGCGAGCGCAGTGACCTGCCGCTGGCCGGGCTGTTGCTGTAAGCGTGTGAGTTATCCCTCTCTCTGTCCTTCTCTTTGTCCTTGCTCTCGTGTTTGTGCTTGTGCTTGTGTTTGTGCTTGTGCTTCTTCTTCTTCTTCTTGTGCTCGTGGTGGTGGTGGTGATGGTGGTGGCCGTGCTCGCCCCCGTGCTTGGACGAGGAGGAGGTGGTCTCTTTGGAGAAGGACGGAACGGGCGTGGCGGGCATGGAGAGTATGGCCTGTTCTACTGACGGAGGCTCTTTACCTGGAGGGAGAGGAGGATCGAATGAGTGTGGGGCTGTCTTTATTTCTTTCTTGTGATGATGTAGATGTATAGAGTGTGTGTGTGTGTGTGTGTGTGTGTGTGTGTGTGTGTTTACCTGGTGTAGAGGGTCTCTCCAGCAGGTTGAGATGATGGTGAATGAAGGCCTGACTATCATGAACTGTCTCCATATCAATATCTTCCTCTTCCATTGTGTTGAACTACAACAAACCAGAAATACATGTTTTTTAAAATTTCAAAATAAAAGCAGATTTAACAAAATATTCCTATTTGGAGTCTCTCAACATTTCAGCAGGTATAAAACTATGAAAACAAACATGCTGAGAATAACAGGGCAGAGCGGAGTGAAGCAGCAGTAGAGCAGAAACAAAAACAAAGTGAAGTCAGGACAGAACAGGGTTACCCTGATCTTGTAGCGGCCTCTACTTCCGTCGTCATCCTGTTGCTGCAGTATCTGGCCCGGCTCTGGAGGGGAGCCCAGTGGGGTGTCGGCCTTTCTCTTGAGGCCTTGAGGGGGCTGGCCCACTCCGCACACACCTAATGAAATAGGATCTGGCTCTTCATCCACCTGGAAGAGAACAAACAAAAAGTCACTTGTAGACTGTGTGTAGTGGAGAGGGTAACCATTCTTAATAATAATGTTCATTAGCAGCTGTTTGGTTGAGCTTTTTTGATTATGTCAGGTGATCTTCCTCTGAGTTCTTCTGACTGAGATTTGTTTTGTTACCTGCTGTTTCTAAGGTCAAAATTACCTCGTTTGAATTTTTAATTTAAGTTTGTTTTTTGTTTTTAAATTAAGAGCTCTTAAGCAAACAAAGGACAAGATATCCACAGCAACTGAAACTCCAGCTGATTAGGAACATTGTTCCTCATTCAAGAAGCCATATATCAGCAAGTTCCCTCTTCATTTCATTCATATCTATGATTTGTGCTTATTTTGTTAGTACTTATTGATTTCTGGGACTCACCAATGAAGTGTTTGCTCTTCTCGCAAGTATTAGAATCATGTTTGTCTTTTTAGAATAGGATTTTGTATTGCAGTGTTTTATTTATTTATTTACTCACTCATGGTCTGTATGGTACTGACCTGAGCAATCTATCCATGTAATAGAAGATTTTACGAGCACTTGTCCCAAGATCTCGTTTTAATAGACCAACAATTGTTGGTTCAATGCAAGAAAACATCATTTTGAATTTGAGGAAATGCATGAATATCATATTATAAAAGAAATATTATGTTATAAGTAATTACACTAATAAGAATATTAAACTTGTGGGCTAAAGGAATACTTTTAGGCCTATAATAAGTTGAAGTTTATTTAACAGTACGTCCATATCATTACTGTTAAAGTTCTTCTTCTTCTTCCTGGACATCTCTCTGATGACTGGACATGTGCCAGAGTATTTACACACGACAAAACACCTGCGCTAATATAGTGTATAGTGGGTGTTACCTAATACCTCTACCAATAACAAATCAGCCACACACCTCCAATTTAAGATCACATGGCATTCATCATTCAGCACACCTGAGTAAAAGCTAATTTGGTTGGTTGGGAACAGTTGATGCATCTGGAGTTAACTTGACTGAAATTTAAGGCTATGTTGCTGCATGAGGCTCATTGTGTGATAAACCAGAAAGTTCCAGAACAGTTACTAATGGTTGACCGGTCAACTAAGATCACACTGATTCAATTCAACTAGCTGTCACAGATATTTTGTAATAGCTATTAGCGCTCGAATTGTGCTGTTAACATTTAATAAGGGTACAACTATGACGCAATGGGAATGAGGTACAACCAAATACTGCTGGCAGCACTGTACTGTAGCACCCATAATTACACAGATTCAACTTAAGATAATACAGTTTTCATGATGTCGTTGTTATTTGTGTGCCAACTGAAAATGTAGCATTAATAAATCAGTAACATTAAACAGAAGCAGAGGAAGACCACCAAGCTGCTCCCCACTGACATCACCACTGGCATAAAAACCCATGAAACTTGAGTTGTTGTTTGCTGTAGTTCACTCTTAACCAGTGTGTGTGTGTGTGTGTGTGTGTGTGTGTGTGTGTGTTGGCTGAAATGACACACAATTACACAAATTTATGGTCAAAATAACAATATTTAAAAAAAAAAAAAAAAAAAAAGAGAGAGAGAGAGATTAAATCCTACAGACTGACTGTCCCCACAGTGGAATGTCACAGTACTTACAGTAGTGTAGCTCATTCCGACACCATGGATGCCTATGCTGGCTGGTGTGTCCATGATGGCAGGGACCCCCAGCTCGGGCTTGATTGTGGGGTTCAGGACAGCTTTCTTCTCCTTCAGGTTCAGCACCAGGCCCAGTTCAGGCAGGGGCAGGCAGGAAGGACGGGTCAGACCAAACAATGTGTGGTAGAGGTTCACAGCGTCGCAGCGTAGCCGCCAGTCGTGGGAGGTACCTGAGAAGACGGACAGTAGGACAAAATAAAGCAGGTTAGATCAAAATAGAAACGTTTCATTCTGTCGACAAGGAGAAGAGTGAGATGAAACCTGCATAACAAACCAGATGAGTTGGATGAAGTTAGAGAAAGAAGTGAGAAGAAGAGAGAGTAAAAGCATCCATATACTTCAAAATAAATACTTTTCAGATCATCAAACATCATCTGAAACTCCCTCCACATTCACCTGTCCAATGTCAGAATCGGCAGGGCTTTGTCCAACCGGACAATCAGACAGGCACTCTACTTCCTGTGTATGCAAATGAGAACAAAACCAGAAACACCTTGTATGAACTAGTTTGTCTCGAGTACAACCTGATGTTGAGGGACGGAAAAGTGGGGATGTCAATGTAAATGATAAATGACCCCTCAAAGCACTTTTTACACTACATGTCACATTCACCCATTCACATACACATTTACACACTGATGGCAGATGCTCCCACGCAGGGTGCCGACCTGCCCATCAGGAGGAAACTAACATTCACACACATTCATTCACCATTGGCACAGCCATTGGGAGCGATTTGGGGTTAGTAAGTATGTTGCCCAAGGACACATCAACATGTGGACTGGAGGAGCCGGGAATCAAACTACTGATCTTCCTATTAGTGGATGACCGCTCTACCTCTTGAGCCACAGCCGTCCCCTAGGGTCAAGGGGTAAGTGAGAGGTGAGGAGGCAGTGAAAGGAAAGATGATAAGAGGTAAAGAGAAAGAGACAATAAAGGACAATGACATGAGAGCTACATGCATTAGTATAAGTGAGTGAATTTAACTCCAAATATGGCTGAAGAAGACAATGTAAATCCTAACATGAGGGGGTGGGCTGTGGTTTTTGGGCTCTAACAGCAGAATAAAGTGCTCTGAGTTTGTGTTCTTAAAGCACTGACCTTCAGTTAGTGTAACATCATCCTGTGTGAGTGTGTGTGGGTTTAACACATAGGAGGGAGCTGTGGGTTTTGAGGGGGGGGGGTTTGAATGAAACAACCAACATTTCTTCATAACATAGTATTTAAGGTTACTTTGTATTTGATCTGGCAGTACAGTGAGGCTGTCCAGCAGCCACCCACACTGACCCACCGACAAACAACAAAGCTCACTGGAAATAACCATCATCAGTGTTTTTGTTCATCCTTCATGCCTGCGAGTCAATAAATTAAATAACATGTTGCAATGAGAAGTGAGCGGTCTGCAGGAATATGAAACTGTGAACATATATACTTGTATTTGGGTTTTAAGCTGCCGTGTATTTGGATTGGCAGACTGAAACGTTATTGGCTGGCTGGCAAGCCTGAAAGACACATAGGACCCCCTGGAAGAGAAAGAAATAATGAAACCCGAGGACACAATAGAAGGCAAAGCTTGTACGTGGCAGACGCACGGCACCGAAAAAGCAAACCTTAACCTTTTTCACTTCATGGCGGGTAGAAGCAGCGAGATGATAATGAAGGAAAAAGGCAGGGAGTCAAATATTTCATGTGAAACACAGAAATGAACCCAATATGAAGAATGTGGCACTTTTTACCTTTCCTGATATAATACAGTGCTGTCTGAGATCACACCACCGACAATAAACAAGTACAGTAGAGCCAACAGCAGCCTCACCAAATGGTTGAGACGGTTTTCAAGGACCTGGTATACAACTAACCAATGAGGAGGATGCACCAAAATCTGGAGGGCATTTCTGCCATAGCTGTGTGTTTAGAGCTGCTCTTTTACATTACGTCCACCCACACTTTAAGTAAGACATATAAATATATCACCTCTCTTTTTAAATACACCAGTGCATAAAGCTGCCCCATATTACACATGTAAATGAATCAGCACTTTACTACTACTACTAAGATGTCAAATGTCTATCAGCCAAAATCTATGGAGAACGGCATTTCCCTCCCATTAATGCTGATTCTGTATCATGGAAGCTATGATAAACGTGACAGTGTGTTAAACAGCGTGTGTTAGCTAAAGCTTCAGGACAAATCAGTAGTTAAACATTGAAGACATCACCTAACTCTGGGAATTTTGATGAGCATCTTTCTACATTGTTGACATTTTACAGAATAAGTGAAGAGGAAAAAAGACAGAATAATCCATAATAAAAATGATCATTATTTGACCTACAACAGAACCTGTGCTGCAGTTGTAGAGCATGTTCTGTCAAGCTGCACAAACACACAGTACATGTGGCTGCACAGGAAATGAATATGTAGACACATGCATGAATGTAAACAACTGAAACTGGAAGTAAACAAAGACTATTTTGAAAAAATGATTTATAAAAGAATGGAGAAAATGGGTAAAAAGAAAAGGGGCAGAGATCTTGGATGATATCAAGCAGCAACTTTAACTTGACTTTATGAACTGCTAGGTTTTGTCCCTTTTTTTCCTATTGGAACAGAGCAACCAATGTCTGGAGAGCAGCTGACTGAGACACATGAGTGTTGCATTATCTATTTGAAAATACAATAATTTAAGACAGAACCAGCTCTGATTCCTTTTAAGTTAAGTCAAAGCCCCTTTGGGATCTACTGAAGAGGGTTACAGAGAACCTTTCAGTCAGGGAGCTCTGACAGAAGTCCGTCCAGTCAAACAGATGTGGAAGGGGAAACTAATTCTCTCACCTTTGGTTCATATGAAAAACAGAAAGTGATCTGTTAACACCTCGTTTTATCAAGAGATGATAACAGATCTCAGATGACTAAATGTATTTATTGATGGGTCAGAGGGAAAACAGTAGCGTGTCGGATTCTGTCCTGACTGTAAAGGCATGAAACATACAAATTGAATAAGCATGTGTGGAAAAACTATGAAGGTCCCTGTACACCCTGTATAAAAACTAATAATAAAATAATAAATAATTGTCAAATATTTTGTGGAAAAGATCCAAAATTGCAGGTTTAAGGAAAGTCATTTAGGGTGTCTTTACTGCTTAATGCACATTAATGAGGTAAATAACATAAATGAACAGAGTCTCTGCTGGGTTTTGCTGTCACACACGGAGCTCAGTGGAGCACAGAAGAGACAGGGGAAAAGGTGAAGTACTTGAGTCAACAACTACACTTGTTACATTACTATAAACACAATCAAAGTTTTACAAGTAAAATACATAGTTTTGTTCACATGCAATCATTTTTAATAGCATATATGATCAAAACTATCACACTGTACAGGCCTGAAGTCACCTGGCGGAGGAGCACTGGTGGTTCCAAACTTCCATGTCACTATGATGCTTCAAATATACTGCTGGGAAATAACTTTAAATCAACTCCATAACACAACAAAATCTAGTTTTAGCAGACATTCAGACAAACATCTCCTCACAAGTCTGAAACCACAGTGTAACCAGAAGAGAACTGGTAAATTGAGACTGGCTCCTGTTGGGAAAGATATTATGCTTTAGAGCTCTTTAGTGGCATTGTGAAAAGGCTGTGGTGGCTTTGATAGACAGAAAACAACATCTCCCAGGAGGATGATTTAGCTTCTTTTAAGGTGACCTACAAACATTTTGAGGTCTCTGCAGCCTCCTCCACACAGAGGAACACATTTATATGAACTTTGTTCCAAATGAGACCAAATAAACATGTTTAGTTCTGTTACATGCACTGTGTAGGTTGTTTAAAGATCTGGTATTTGACCTTTTTGGACTCATGTTTATAAATACAGTCTGTTTTAGACAGGACTAAAAGGTTTGGATGTGCACTGTATAGTGTATATTCTGAATTACAAATAAAATCTATCTATTTATCTATCTATCTAAAAAGTTGAGTGGCAGATATGCCAAAAGAACCTGGCACATCACAACTCTATGAGTTTCTCAAATTACCAGAAAACAGTTTCTCAGTCGTTTCTCAGTTGTACATGCAATATCACAAATAAGATTTAAAAATCCAATTAGCCTAAGCAGGGGAGTCTGGGCTTCCCTGCTTTGGCTGCTGCCCCCGTGACCCGACCCCAGATAAGCGGAAGAGGACGGTAACTGTAATTAGGCTTTGCTAATGTTAATACTATGGATGTCAGTTTTGGTTTATTTTGCTTTCGATAGACCAACACCCATTAACCAGTAAGTTGTGATGTAGCTTTCCTTTGTGAAAACTGTTCAGCAGTAAGTGGTCAGAGCTAGCTTATGTTATGTTACCTGATACCAATAAATACCAGTAGTGATTGAAGTATGAGAAATCTAGTTTTTATAGTCTAAGGTTGTCATTTATTTTATTTCATTTCAGCGCCCATGTTAACAGGTTAACACAGTGCATGTGAGGAGCGTGGCTCGAGCTCACCCCCACACCCCATCTGGCCCGAGGTGTGGCCCGCCTTTAATCCCAGCCCAGAGATTTCAAAAAGGTGTTTCAGGGCAGTAAGATATTGTGTAAGTTTCCTAATAAAGTAGCGTGAGGTCGCTAGCTTAGCTTTAGCACACATCCAGTGTCCTGCTTTACTCGTCATCTGGCTGAAATGCAAACCAAACAACAGAAGTCATGCATGCACTCAGCACTGTGCTGAGCAGTGTTGGCCTGGTGATAAAGCTTCCTGCATATTTGACTGTTGGGGTGACATAGTAACAGATTCAGCCTCAAACCAGTAGCTTGAACAGCGAATTTCAAAATTCCAAATAACCTAGGAGTTAGAAATGAGTAATTTCACAGCACAGGAGGGCCCACCATCACTCTAACCCATACTATAGATCATTTCTCTTGTTTTCCACAATATCAGCCCTGTAATAAACTATCTGCTTTAGAATTGCTTTTTTTTAAGTAAGACTGCAAGATGCATTAACTGAACTTTCATATGGGTAATGTGGTCTGATCAGCCCATTTGTGGTCCTATGCTACATCATCAGAGTAGAGGGAAAACTAAGCTGTAATATATCCTTGAATGAAAAAGCCAGAAGAGAAACTGGCCAGAATCTATTGATCATTTGATGCATTTTGAATCCAATATTCAGTTATACAATATCCCCAAAGCTGATGACACAGCAGTGCAGCCTTACAGTGTGTATGCGTACATGAGTGCATCTCACCTGAGTTCATGAGCTTCCAGAGCTGGTCGACCAGAGCTTCGTTGCACAGAGCTGATTCTGTATTCTTGGTGAAAGGAGGATTCTTACAGAGCATACCCAGGATCTTGTGCCTGATTGGAACACACAATGAATCAATAACAACTTATGGGAAATATTCTAATCGACATTAAGCCTTTTTGTGAAAGTGTAATGTATGAATGTGTGTTGAATGATGGGTGCTGACCTGACGTAATGAACTGGGTCATTGTGAACCATGTCTAGCAGCCACTGCAGCTCTCCTGAACTCCTTTCAACTGGAATAAAAAGACATCATGAACACAAGAAAGAGAGAAAGAAAGAAAGAAAACACACATCTTACTGTGAGAAACATCCTCATCTTAACTATGGATATGGCGCCATGTCAGCAAGCAGAGAACCACATGAAACTACCATGTATTTCTGGGTTTCTTTGTACTTTTAAGATGTGTGTGGACATAAAATCTGGGTTGAGATGTGTTTAAAGTGGTGTTATTCTCTAAACAACTATAAAAAGGGTTAGTAACAGTAACAATATCTTACACACACACACCATGAATGCACTCAAATAGGAGCTACCTTAACTGGCTTTCCCAACCTTTAGTATAAACACTGACTGAAATACAAATAAGCAACTGTACTGAAACTGACCTCCAGGGACTTGTGAGCTGGATAATCTGTTTCATGATGAAACTAAAACACTAACAACAGCTAGAATATTTGTGTTTAAAGTCTTACCTCTAGTGTAGTCCACCAGAGCCTTCAGCGCAGCGACACGAACATCAACAAAGTGTCCGTACTCTGCGTAGGACTTGAAGAGTGACGGGTCGCTGGGAATGTGACCGTTCTTCTGAAGCTGACGAATGGCTTTCAGACAGCTGGAGAGAAGGAGGAGGATGAAAAATGAGGGATATTCCAGTTGTGTGTGAAACAAATGAAAACAGATGATTTGTAGAAGGTATTAAGTTTGCTAACATGCAGTTTACTTATCAAATGCTGTGCTTCTTTCCAAAAAACAAATGAAGTGTTTTTTAATTTCGTATACTACACTATCAGTGGTAGATGAATATATTGTGCATAAGCAAGCCCAAAAGTTATGTTGTGAGCTCCATGCTGAGCTGACATAAATAATATAAACAAGGAGATGAATACTGTATGCCAGAGGTTAAGTTATTTTTTAATCTCCTAGTAAGAAAAGAAAATCTATTGTATCTTTCTATTGTCTATCTATTGTATCATTGAAATGTATCTTTCATATCTAAAAGCTTAACAGAAATTAAAAACAAGACTTTTCCCTTATTAAGAAATGTCCCATTTTATTCTCCTGCTTTATCAGTCTTACTCTATTTTAGCCTAATTCAGTTTTCAATTTAACACTTTTAACTGTGTTTACGTCTTTTTATTTTGCCATGTGTTGCTTTTATATTCTGTTTTGATGCATTTTATATTTTATGTAAAGCCCTTTGCCTTGATGTTGAAATGTGCTGTACTAATACATTTGCCTTGCCTTGTCTACTCATATTAAATAGTCTTTCACACTTATAATGGAATGTATATACATATGTTATATGGATTGAAATAAGTATTTAGGATAATTATTACTATTACAACAGTATTCTGTGAAACTTGTGTTGAGCCATACATTGTATTGAAGTGTATTCTTATTTTCTTGTCCAATTATTGTGGCAGCATCTATCATGATGTTAAAGAATTAGTAGCCGCTTATGATTAAAGATAAGATCAAAAGGTAAACATGTACAGATTAAATGGAAAATAGAGACGGATGTTAAAACAACTAAATGTTATTTCCACATTTTAAAGCAATATATCAAAAAGTTCTATTTTGTTGAGAATGACTTTGATTCTCTACCTGACAGTGATGGTGTTTCTGAAGCTGGGCAGCAGTTTCTCCATGTTTAGGAATCGGGTGATCTCCTCTAAGATGAGTCGCACGTCGCCGTTCAAGTTGTCGACCGTCCGCACTTCATTGCTGATGCTGATGGCCGGAGTCAGAGAGTTGGTCAGTGCTTCGATCAGATCTGCACGGTAGTAGTTATCTGAAAACTGGAAGAGAGGAAAGAGGATAGGTAGGCAAGACATATTCAAATCCAGATCTGTATAATGACAAAATCTAATCAAATGGCCTTTTTTGGGACTGATTTAGTAGATCCCAAATAAAGGGTGCTAAATTGCCTGCACAGTAGATTGTGTGCTTCGTTTGCGGACGTTTTGTGATCTACTAACAATAACTGTGTAAATGAAAACAGGAGCAACAGGTGCAGACAGCAGTATTTAAATGTCTTAATGGAGAGCTTGGACGAGCAGAAATCCCGCAAGCACAAAAATGAAATGTGATCAGGTTCTAGTGGGTTAACAAGTATAATGAGTTAGAACAAAATAAAATATTACTAGGAAAACAGACATATGGGAGAGTATTTGTGAGAAAGTCAATGCTGTTAGTAAAACCACAAATATTCCACTCCAAAAATATTCCGTTCTGTGTGTATTCTGTCTCCTCCTCTCCACAGTAACAGCCTTCAAACCTACCTGCCCTTCAAAAGGTATTATTTATAGGTGCAGTTACTGTCAGCAAAATGACATTAGAGTTTGGTAAATCACAATGCGTGTGCTAAATAACATATTTGCATTTTCTCCTCCCTGTATTTTGCTCACTGGGTTATTACATATTCATATTAAATGGACAGTGTGTATTATCTTACACAGTTGAAAGACACAAGCCTTTGTGCACCACGTTAGATCGGTTTTTAGACACGCAAACTTTTAGTAAATCAGGCCCTTTGTGTTTTAAAAATGCCTTTAACCATTCACATTCATGTTGCAACTGTATATAAAATTCATTAAAAATATAAAGATATTTCCTTAATATGTATTTCCTGGATTTTGTCTATAGTCACTACGTTAAAGTGAAAATGAGTGTTTACTTTGTTTTTTCTGTTGTCGTTGTACTTGATGAGGTCGAGGATGAAGTTGAGGACATCTCTGGGACAGAGGTTCTGCACGTCTCGGAGTAACGCCATGGCAACCGGCATTGTCTGACATGGAAAACAAAGACAAAACAGAGGTCATGATATAAAATGATCATAACAATATGACTAAGGCACGCAGGTGGTCGAGTGGGTAAGAGCACATGCCACATACGCAGCGGAGTCCCGGCCAGCGCACCTTTCTGCATGTCACACCCCCTCTCTCTCCCACAATCTCCTGTCTCTCTACTGTCAAATAAAGAAGTCTATGCCAGAAAAACAATACAACAAACAAACAATATTACTAAAAGAAACTATTTTACAGACTTCTTTCTTTCACAATGTGCTTGAGTGTAATAGATGACTGTCAGATAATTGATTTTTTAATACAATAGATATTAGGAAGTTTTAAAAAATGACAATTTCTTTGCCTTTATTCCTTTTTTCTGTAAATAGACTGCACAACACCACAGCTCTCAGTACCTCCCACTCTAAATAAGTGGGAGGTACTATATACTATGCTGTACTGTACTACTACACCTAACCTACCCTACATTTGATGAGGATCCCTTAAATTTGGTTTTCAAAATTTGGACCCAAGATATAAACTAAAAAGGACGTTTTGAAGACCTAGTACACGTTAAACTGTGTGTCTCTACCGGTGCTTTTTGTTTATCTCATGTACCTTTTGCAGGAAGTAGCTCTGGAAGTTGATGAAGTTGTTGGTCTTGACGATGTTAGGGCAGCTCTTGCAGCAGAACATTCTGGTGAACAGGGATTTCATGGCTGGCGGGCCCTGCCACGTGCTCACCATGGAGTTGGCGATCTGCGAGGTTAGAACAAAAGAGCACCGTTTGTTACAGTATATTGTGATCTTTATAAATTCATAGAAAAAGAAAAAACCTAAAGAACAATAATGAAAAAAATCAACTTTGCTTTTATTATTGATTTACTTTAACTAAATGCCAATCACATTACTTGTCATCACTATGTAGCTTATATTACATGTACAAGATGCATAAAATGAAATGACGACCATTAATAGTATACTATAATATAGTATAGTACAGTATAGTATATAGTATAGTAAGTATAAAAAAAGCACAATTTTTACAACATCTGTCAGCTGTCATCACACTTAAATAACAAGTCTGAAAAATATAATATTAAAGATTCCTGCAATGTAAAATATACAGAGAAGTGGAAGCTGAGCTCTCACAACTTATAGTAGCATGAGAAATACCACACGGCACAAAAGAAATGACGAGTCAGGAATGTTGTAGCTTGTATAACAATGACCTTTCTGTCCGTTATAATTTTGCGGTGAGAATTGGAACTACGGAGTAAAAAATTCAAATGTATACACGAGCAGCACACGAGGTTTCCGCAGGTATGAAGAGCGGTGGCTCCAGCGGTCTCTGGGTTCCAACAGGATATTGGGGGGAATACATGTTAATGTGGTAATATAGGGCCAAGGGTCACTGACACAGGATGTTGTCGTTTGGTAAGGTCAATAAAGGGGGGGGGGGGGGGGGGGGGGCGTGCACGCTGGAATGTTTTTGTATATATGTGTGTGTGTGTGTGTGTGTGTGTGTGTGTGTGTGTGTTCTCATTCATGTTTTTTAGTGTGTGTGTGCATTCCGTCAGTTTTTATGCATTCTTTACCCCCCCCCCCCCCCCACCCTGTGATTACCTGCCCCAGGGCTATTCCTTCTTCCTTTCCACATTTTCTATCAATAACAAGCAAGTTAAATACAATCCAACCAATCATAATGCAGCCAAGTCCATCTGAGGGTTAAAGTCTGTCATATTTCATCTTGTGGTCAATGTGGGTTTGCAAGTCTTGCGTGTGTGTGTGTGTGTGTGTGTGTGTTTATGTGTGTTTTTTTGAGAGTGTGTGTGTGTCTCTGTGTATGAGCTTGTATGTCAATCTGTGTGTGAGGACTATATACCGAAGGCCATTACTACAGGAGTCTGTTGGGGGTTCTGTGGCCAAACACAGCAACTTAATGAAAGAGGTGAAGTGCTGCCATTTCAACCTCCACTCAGTTTATCATGTTGTGAAAATATTGGTTCAGGTGGAGCGCAAATGGCGGAAATCCAGTGGGGTTCCAGTTGGAATAGAGCAAATCCAGAGAATAGAGAATTTCCTGCAGCCACAGAATAGGATTATTCAGTCAACTGAGTTTAAGTGCAGCGAGGGTTAAACTGGTGGGTGGCCTCGCTGGCTGGGATCTAATATGTTGCTTTTATACTGAAAGGCCTTTTCACTATATTCTATTAATTGAAGATTTGTTTTCTATCAACTATAAAGAGAATAGAGATGAGGGAAGATGGGTGAGATAAATCATTTGAAAATAAGGGAACGTTTTCATTTTACATTAAAAATGAAAACAAGTTTGGTGTCTAATTATTGTTAAATTCAAATCATGCTAGTTTCAAAGCCTTACTGTGAAGCTACAAACTGAACCACTGTTTCATTCATCCAGACCTCCCAAATGTTCATTCATCTAACTCCCTTAAGGCCTTCCTTTCTCTCCCCCCCATTTTCTTTCATCTACTAATCCATCCGCATGACTCCCCTCTCACTCCATCTTTACCCAGCCACCTCCTCTCTCTCCTCCATCCCTTATTGTTTTTCCTCTGCGCTGTAACTTTATGTATTGCCATTTTGAAGCTAATTACTTCCAAAGCAAATTTAAACAGTGATGGCAACACTCAACTTCTATCTAAACTCCATTTTCATGACCTTTGACACATTTTGATGAATCCTTACATCACCAGGTTTTGACCATCTGGAAGCACGGAGCGCTTCAGTTGACGAGTTACAGTTGTTTGCTTTGTCGGACATTAGGCTAATTTATTCCTTAGCAAATAGTGCCAAGTGATATGTATAAACAACTAAACTCAAGTGTTTTATTTATCTTTCACTTTAAATTATCATGGTGACTGGACATCAAGAGGAGCTGACAGAAACAGAACACCACAATGAAATGTTGGATATTTATTTTGGAGGACTGGAGGAGGAGTTGGTTGGTACTTACCTTTAAAAAACAAAAAGGGTTCACATCCCTTCACTGGGTGTTTTTTACTGACTTTACTCACCATCAGCCTCTGTATTCTGTGCCAGGTATTCTGCTCAATAAAAAATCCTCAGTGGGTGACTCTCGTCCCTGACACTAGAGCCCAGCTGATACTGGATTTTTGGGGCTGATGCCGATATTAGGGAGTAAAAAAATTCTGATATCGAAATATTGGCCGATAATATTATATGTACAGAATATATAGATGAACACATTTTTTTGAAATGATCCCTCAAATGTTATGTAATGTATGATATTTTATAGTTTAACATTAAACTTGATTGTGTGAAATGATATCAGTGCACTAAAACAGTAAATGCCTCTGGGAATTAATTGTAAAAATTAGAATTAGCTATGAATTTTAAAGATCAATCCAATATGCATATATTGAACTTGAATTAAGAAAAGAGTCAAATATACATAAAATGCTGCCTATGCTGATTGTGATGACTGAGCCCCCCCTACTTATTTGAATTTTATTTATTTTATTTATTATTATGGTTTGTCTTTTTGTTCTTGTTGTTTTTTGTTTGTTTGTTTATTTGTTTTTTAATTTCATTTGCTTGTCTACTGTATCTCCCTTACTCATGCACCTGTACGCACTCTGAAATGTTTACAAGTCATCGGACTTAGAATTGTTCATTTTTGAGTGGGTTGGGATTGTGGGAGGGAAAAAATGGGGGAAAATGTTGGGTTGGAAGTCTTCTGTCATGTTGTACTGGTATGTTGTTACCTGTGTAAATCCTTCCAATAAAGAGAATCATCAAAAAAAAATGCTGCCTATGTAACTTTAAAACAATTTTTAAAAAGCACATAGCAAACATATTCACTGATACCGACATATCAGTGATAGGTCAATATCAGCTGATAATATCGGCTGACCGATATATCGTTTGGGCCCCCCCTGATTAAAAAATTGATTATCTTTGCAATATGTGGAAGCAGCTGAAGTCCAGTAAAATAAAGCTGCAGTAACACCTGTGGTGACTGATACTTAGATTAAGCGTATGTCCATATTACAGACTCCAGAGTTGTTTGGTGACTTTTATTATGGGTCAGGAGTATACTCCTCTGTTGTACATATGCTGTGTTGCTTCAATACCGACACACACACTCACACACACTCACAAACACACACACACACATACCTTGGCCAAACAGAAGCAGGCTTGCATTCGGACTCTGTAGAAACACTGTTCTTGCTCTAGGATGTCAGTCAGAGCCAGTCTGGAGGCAGGAGTGGGGAACTTCTCCAATGCTGATATTGCCTCCTCCTAGCAGAGACATAAAGTACACGTTCATCAAGCTGGAAGCTCATATTATGAATGTAGTTACTTACTTATAGGTACAAAACCACAAACAACTACAACAACAACAACAAGGGAACATCTCTGAAAACCACTTACTTTAACCATTTACAAATGCAAAAACAAAAGGCCGATGTAGAGAAGTGCACTCCTGCTGCTACATTATCCCACCTGTGCAACCACGTCCCTCTCATAGCGCAGCTGGTACTGCCACATGAAATCAGCCTGCTCAAACTCCACCTTCCTCAGGATGGACATGTCTGGGTCAATTCGGATCCAGAGGAGAGGAGAATCAGCACTGCAGAGGAGAGAAGAGACGGGGAAGAGACTCTCATTTAATTTTGAACATATGATACGTGGAGGAGATGAGAGCACTGTTTATTTCAGAAATGTCAAGCATCTTTCAAAAACTATGACTTAAATGTAATCGAGCTTCCTGAAAACGACAACACTCATCCATCTATTTTCTGTCGCTTATCCTACACAAAGAAAACCAGACACCATTCTCCCCAGCAACACACCCCCAGCTCCTCCTGGGGGATCCCAAGGTGTTTTCAGGACAGGAAAGATATATAATCTCTCCTGTGTGTTTTGGGTCTACCCTGAAGTCTCCTACCAGTTGGACGTGTCCAGAACACCTCTAGTGGGAGGTGTCCAGGAGGCATCCTGACCAGCTCCATGCAATATATTATGTGTAATGATGTAGTGATGTCTTACTCCATGGCTGATAAATCCATGTCAACTTCCTCTCCGTTCATCAGAGGGATCTTCTTTTTCTTGTTTCTGAGGGGAAAAAACAACAGAACAATCAGTATTAAGTCAACCAAACACTAAAAGAGTAACATGATTTTTTAAAACCATTTGTCATTGACAGTAGTGTTTCACTAGAACAGCAGTACACTTGTGTCTCTTTTTGCTACAGTAGATAAAGTACCTCCTGCTCTTTGAGTGACAGGGGATGTCATGTTTGAGGCTGTTCTCCTCTATCTGCAGCGTGTGGTTGAAGGACCCGTCCAGCTCCTGCACCGTCACCTTGATGGGACCCTGCAGAGAAAAATATACATGAATTTTTGATTACATGTGTAATCGTACCTCCATTCCTTTTCACACGTGGGATTTACCGCATCACTGAGTTAATCACAGACAGATAAAAAAATAATTCCACGTACTGTATCTAAATGCTCACCACATATTTTTGAGTTCCAGATGATGTGTAGTCCTGACGGATCTCCAGCTCGAGCACGTTCCTCTTCCTGTTGAAGGCAAAACTCCCGAAGAATTTCACTACAGAACTCTGGTCTCTGGGTACGAAAAGTTAAGTCAATAAAATCTGCTTATGAACCATGAACAGTTGCAAGAAATATAAACCAAATGACACAACTGATATGTGATGTTTGGAAGTTACAGTTACAGATAATATTGAAGTGAAAAAAAGGTAAATGAAGGCTTGACATGACTAAGCACTAATCGTCCTGCTCCAGTCTGTGAAAAGGATACACCCATTGTTTGATGAGAGGGCCGATGTCTTTGCCGGAGACGTTGGAGATGGATTTGAGGAAAGCGTGAGTAGACAGAAGCATCTGACTCCACATGTGACTCTGGTACTTCTGAGATGAGGCTGTGCTGGCCAGACTCAGGAGCTTGTTGAACACCTGAAGGAAGGCATCACAACAAAGCATTAAAATGAAGACTACACCAGTGTTTTGCTGTGAAGTTGAGAGAGACAGAAGGTACCAAATCCTCACCTGCAACATGAACTCCATGCTGATCCTGTTTTCTATCAGCCTCATCACCAGGTGGGCTTTACACTGGAACATCTTGTAGTACTCCCAGGACAATGTGTGAGGGTGCTTGATGGAAAAGTGAAGGTGGGGAGTTGGACTGAAGAAAAAAAAGAAGAAGCTTGGTCAGTGTGATGCAGCAAACGACCCATTAATTTCACTTCAAACATGAAAACTGAATCACTGTGATACATGAGCATTCAAATTGAGGTGAAATCTATTACTTGTCCTTCTCTTTGCCTCCACTGAAGGT
The DNA here is from genome assembly GCF_027409825.1 of Scomber japonicus. Taxonomy (NCBI): domain Eukaryota; kingdom Metazoa; phylum Chordata; class Actinopteri; order Scombriformes; family Scombridae; genus Scomber; species Scomber japonicus. Next base: position 24,378,987 of record NC_070587.1, on the reverse strand, counting down.
TGGGTGTAGCAGAACTCCTCCCATCTTTAGTTCATAATCCACAATCTTGTCTAGCTCCTGGGAAACAACATAATAAAATGAAGCAACATTTATAAAAGCTCAGGGAAAAATTGAATTATTCTCAATTCAGTTTCATAGAAGAAATGTCTAAATACAATGCCTATAACGCCTTCTTTCCTTTTATTTTGCCTTTATAAATTGAATCACGGTCAATATAGTCTTTTTTAAGAGAGAATTTACAACAACAACAAAAAACTCTTTAATGTCAAAGTGAAAACAGATTTCTACAAAGTAATGCCAATTAATTAAAAAAATGTTTTCTATTGACCATGATTCAATATATAAAAACAATAAAAAGGGAAAACATCTAATGGGGTCATTCCTGCTTGAAAATCATTTGTAAGAAAAGCTTAGTGCCACCAATCTGAAATAGTTTTTATCATTGTACTAGCTCAAATGTTTCCCTCATTATTCACTGAATGGAAAACTTCAGTTTATCATCAGTGAAACTTATCTGTGAAATGTTTCCTGCTGTGTTTTGTAGTTGAGCCGCCTTGTATGAAATAAAGAGCGCCTCCTCTAACATCAGAAGACATTATTAGATCTTTATGAAACAGCAGGCTCATTAAGCTTCAGTCAAAATCATCACACAGCCCACGTATTCAACAAGTGAGCTGGCTGTTTAAACCAACATCTGCTAACTACATAGATAACAAGATGAGATGCATCAGGATACATTCGGTTTGTTGGTTGACTGATCAATTATGTTATAAGTTAGCTTTGCACAAATGAATCAGCAACACATTACATCAAAGATGTTACAAAAGAAAATCTGCTGAGTTTTTACAAGTTTGGAAAGTAGAGACAAACAGTGAGAAAATTAATCCTCATTACTGCACTGCAGGAGTTGGGCAGCTATTACCACCTTTTCTAACCAGTTTCCTTAAAATGTAATGACAGGATTAACAGTAGCTCTCAATCGTGCTCTTACCTCTTTGATCCAGTGCCGGTACGCATTGACTCCGAAGGTTTTTTTCAGGTAGAGGCCGTAGATGTAGCCTGAGATTCCCTTCAACACCCACTCATCGGCCCTGTAGAACAACATATCACCATATTGCATCATATTGTATTGTATCATGTCATATCATATCGTACTGTATCATACTGCACCATATTGTATCATTTCGTATCATATATAGTATCCTATCATATTGTATGTATCATATCATATTGTATTGTAGTGTATCATATCTTACCTTATCATACCTCATCGTATCATATCGTATCTTATTATATTGTATCGTATCATTTTGTAACATATTGTATTTTATCGTACCTTATACTGCGTCTTATACTGAGTGTTTCATATTGTATATCATATTGTATCGTATTATATCGTAACCTTATTATACCGTATGCATCATATCATACCATATCATATCGTATTGTATCGTATTATACTGTATAATATTGTATCATATCGTACCGTATTCTACCATACTTTAATGTACCGTATCATATCATAGTGTTTTATCATGTCGCTACAGTCTAAGCTTACGAAACCTCAGGAATTAGTTTCGTTCCCTACATGATTCATGGTGTATGTACAAGCTCTACAGAATGATCAGCAGCAAATGAATAACAGATTTTATGTATATTAACTTCAGACCACCAATCATCAGACTTTCACAGAGCCTCATTTTAGCATATGATTTATGGCACTACTTCAAATTAGGCTAGAATAAATATAACTGCTTATTGTTCCTCTCCTCTCTTATCCAGTCATGTGCAGGTAACCTGACAGTCTGATGATGAAAATCCTTTAAGTTTGACCTTATCAACTATTTTTGTTGCCCACACTGTTTTGAGCACCTTCAGTGTGGAAAGCCCTTTTAAAGCACTTGAGACCACACTTGTGTTGTTTTATTACTGTATAATACTGAGTTTTACCCTGGAAGAAACTTGGCATGGTAAACACACCTCGTAACAGCAATGTATCAGCCTGGATTTACTAGCTTGTGAAAAAGTGATTACTGATTCAACCTTGGTGGTTTCACTGCTTGACGCTGAACTGAATCCACTCTGGCTCATGAAGTAAAGATGATTTCATCTGTGTATTTGCTTTAATCAACATTTAGAAGAGCAAAAAAAACTTTGTTTAAAGATTTGATCCACTGTTTGCCTAGATAATCTGTGTATGGAACAAATGATTGATAACTGAAAACTGTGGTAAAGTTTTGACTTTAATGTCTTTCATGATCTCCCAGACAATTAAAAACTTTAGAAAAGCAAGCCCCATGTTCTGCCTGGGTAAAGTGCAAAATCTTCTAAAACACAGTATGATATACAGCAGACATTCACACAGTAAACAACTATTTTATAGATTTGATGTTTTTTGTGTGCCTTTTCTTTTATATATATCTGACAGGCTACTGAGTGTGGCCTGTTTTCAATTATAGGCCCCAGTTAACCCCCACGCTGATTAATTGCTAGCAGGCAGTGCCGCGCTTTGCTAGAAATCAAAGAGATCTGACTTTCTTGGGGTCTTTTCTTACACAACGGCCAAGCAGCTCAACAACATAAGCAAACCCGTGGCCCCACATCTGATGTGCGTTTAGAGGTCAGAGAGGAGAAGGAGGAAGAAAAGAAATGAACAGAGGATGAGGAGGAGGTGAAGAAAAGACACCCACGCGTTTCTCTCCCGCAGACCTAGCAGCACGAGCATGTCTTAAAGTCCTGCTGATGGGCTTCTTAACACGAGCAATCCCCTGTGAATCACTCCCTCGATCTCTCACACGCATCAACCGTGCTGGCTAAGTTGCCAAGCAGTAACACGGCGATCCATCATGTTGGCAAAAACAGTCATTCAAGGCCAGTGTTGGCCTGACTTCTGACTCCTAACACTGACAAAATAGCTTAGTCCTGTTGTAAATCTCTCAACACCTGCCTTATATGAAAAGGTCTGAGGGCTAAATGTTACCACACTTCTCACAAAGACCAGAATGCAGCGGGGGGAATTGCTGACAGTCTGGGCTCCATCCAAAGTGGTTTGTAGGTTATGCGAGTACGCTTCCAAACAATAATGACAGCACTTTTCCATTACATAAACATCTGGACACTGGGGCACTGCAGTCTGATCCTGGCTGAACTCGTATCACCTCTTTCCATGATACTGTGCTTAACTCAAAGCTGGTTTCAGACATGCACGGTCAAGAAAGTAACGCTATGCTTGCAGTTGTGATCTTACTATACGCTGTGATATATGGCACTTTCTCTTATAATGAGAAGCTGCTATGGCTTACAAGAGTCTGCCAATTACATTACATGATTTCTTGGTTCTGTTTCAGTTCAACTTTCTGTCTCTCTCTCCATTGTTGCTGATGAAACTGGAATTGTTTATATTTGAATTTGAATCAGTCAATTTGAATAACCGCATTAAAAAAACTGAACTTGAATCATTTGTATTTGTGTTGTTTTAGCTTGAAATAATTGCAATCAAAAAAATGTAATCTGAATAGCATCATTTGTAATCTAATTTATTCGCTTTGAAGTGAATTTTCAGTTTCGGAGCAAACAAATTCCATTTCATCATATTGGAATTCAGTTCCAGAGGAATGAACTCAATTTCAAATTATGGTCAGATTCTGTTTTTTTTTTAATTATTCAAGTTGAGTGATTCAAATTCAAATATAAATTACCTTTATTTTCCTACCCCACCTCTAACTTTTACTCACTTTATTTAATTATTTTTTATCTTTTATATTTTATGAATCTCTTATTATCTTGTATTTATTTTATTTGGCTATTCTGATTTTTTACATTTGTATCATACCTCTGTTGTTTCCTCATTGCAGATTCATTAGAGCAGTACCTGTTTTTATTGAGTTATTATTTATAACATAGTCATTTATTGTTTGTGCGTGGATCAGGGTGTGTGTAGACAGTGTGTGTGTTGGGGGTTTGAATGTTTTTGTGCTTTTATTATGTGAAGCACTTTGTGCTACATTGCTATGTATGAAAAGTGTTATACAAATAAAGTGTGATTGATTGATATTCTGTCCATGTTCACTGTGAGCTTTGTTCACTAGACTGAATGCTGGCCTGAAAACATTAGTTTCTGACAGCAGTAGTAAACAGCTTTATCTAGACCCCTGCTTCACATATTAGGCTGGACTTTGCTACACTACAAAGTGTTGAGTCTCACCATGACATCCTGGAGATGAAACAACCAAAGAACTGCTGAGCCAAGGCCTGGGCCAGACAGCTGCGTGTCTGTGGGGTCTGGTCTATGATCATAGCACTGTGGAGCAGGTTGGTGCTGAAACACAATAAAACACACACTGTAAAGTCACATTGAAAATACATACAGCAAGCGTTCCGTGACTGTCTATTTATTTATGTGGAATTTATGTATTCATATCAACCCTATCCTTCACTGAAAATACACGCCATCTCATGTTTACCTGAAGATGCTCATGGAAGCGTAGGAGGCCACTTGTACGTAGGCCTCGTCCACAAACACGGTCTTGAAGCAAGCATAAGGGTAGCGGCATGTGAGGATCTCCTCGTAGAACTCAAAAATCTCATGAAGATAAGACATGGAGTGTTTGAGCAGAGGCAGCAGCTGTGGCAGGCAGAAATGGGTCACCTAGGAGAAAGCAGAGCAAACATCAATGTGATTGTTATTCATTAGGAATGAGGGTTTTTTATTTTTGTTTTAATATCTTATTTATATATGATTATTATTTTTATTAGTGGTTTATCCATTGAGAATTCCTTTTGAACTGTTTAGTCTATCAAATGTCAGAAAGACTTGCATGGATGTGGTGTCCACTGCTATCTTATATAATTCACACAATTCATACAATAGAGATTGTTTATTTGACAGTGTCTTAATATCATTTATAATAACTGTTTTATCCATTTGAAGGACATTTGCCAGTGAAGTAAACCTGACCTGAACACTGCCACTTTGTGTTTAGGGACATCTAGTGGCCATTAGTAGGAAATACAAGGGCAGACAAAAAAAACAGAACCACAATATTACAATTCACCTGCAGTAAAAAACAAACTACCAGTAAAACTCAAAAAACTTAGAAAAACAAACATTCTAGTGACTGAGTCTGTGACCTCTTTGTAACTCTAAAAGGTTTTTATACAAGACTTTGCAGTGACTGAAGTGACTGATACAGACTTCCACTAAAGCTGTGGCACACTGTGACAGTACTGTGACTAAACTGCCAAAAGTGTTCAGTATCAGTATTGTTTCTTTTGGTTTTTCTTACTTGTTGAGTGTGTTACTGAAAACTGTAACCACATTTGAATAGTGCTTTGACTTTCTAAAAGCAAGTAGTAAAGCAAATACCACTGAAGTCTCTAAATATGAACAAAATCTTTGTTTGTCTAAACAAGGCATTAACCATGAGTAAAACAACTGCAACAGAAACTAATAATCCAGGTAATATTGGTACCTTCCATGACTGCCTGGCTGCTATTAATCAATCCATGTCACTCAATTTCCGCCTAATAAGTTTGTCTCTGAAGCAAAACTCTGCATCTGTTGTCTTGCCTCCAATGTGAAACCTTCCTTGAGAAATCTCAAAACCAAATCTGACCTCTGACCCACGCATCAACAAACCCACCTCATGCATGTAGGGGTCTACGAGGATTTCGAAGGGCCCCACAGCCAGGGAGATGTTGGGGGCCGCGGTGGGGATGGGGAGAACATAGTGGTATGTCTTCTTCCTCATGTCGTGTGTGTAAATGGTCTCGACCAGATCGCCGCAAGACACCGCCACCATGGAAGCGTCCACGGTGAACTCCAGCTTCCACGTGCACAACTCTGAGTAGGAGTCCACACAGGGGAACCAGAATCTGGAGAGGAGGGTTTAAAGCGTGGACCAAAAACAGAAATGAATGTGATGACTAGTACTATAATTTGGAGGCTAGTGAGTCTGCACAAGAACACAGGTAATGGACAAATCCACCTAGTGACAGATGTCAGCCTTTTTACTACAATTTTACATGTTGGGACAGTTACAAATAATGGATTATCGTCTGATAATAAATCTGGGTTTCTGTAAACACATGTTTTAATACCTGGTGGAGTTCTGGTACCCAAAGGAGAACACGTGAGCTCCTCTCTCTGCCATACTGCCCTCTATATCTGGTACAACAAAGTGGAGAGCCCCTTTTCGCTGGTCCAGAGAAAATTCTATGTACACCTTTAAAACTTTCAAATCTGGGGACAGAAAACAAAGAAACTTTAATGAATCATTTAGAATCTCAGTTGAGTTTCTATAGATAACATGAAGATCCTCTGAGTAGTCCTTGGTGAGTCATGTGACAATACAATTGGAGCCATCAAGAAGTTAAGGAATTGTGTGTTTAACAGTAAAACTTCCTTTAACAGCTCATGTACTGTTTATAGTTAAAATACTATAATGTTGAGCTATAGGGGAATTATGAGTATTTATTTATGTACAATTTTTCCAAGGCAATATATCTTCTCCTGATTATATTTTACACATTTTAGTTTATATTATTACAGCTGTGTTTTACTATTCTGTCAAAAAAAGAATAAAAACATGTATAATTGCTTACTACTACATAATAGTATTCTATAAACCATTTATTACATGTATATATATACTGCTTATAAACGATTTAGTGACACCGAACTTTAAAAGGATAGTGGATGATGAGTGATGTTGGTTGGAAAAATAACTTGAATCTTCTACATTGACAATATAGTAATGCAATTTATTTGAAACTTTCTAATATGATTATCAGTTAACTGCAACAGAAATCCAGTAATTGTCAGTGGGCTTCATAGTTTTAACTTCTCACCATCTCCTTGTTTCCAGAGTTCAGAGGGAACTTTGATGACGAGCTCCCCGTGTCCTGCATCAGGGTCCACAGCACTCACTGCTGCTGTGTAGGCACTGGAGAAGTAGTTCAGATTCCTCCTACATGGACACACATATAACATTACCACAGTATAATCAAAGCGCCACAATATGATTAAAGTTGACAGGCAATCATGATGAACTATCATCAGTTCCTAGAGAAATGTTAGAAAGTTATGGTAAGGATATAAACTATGGATTAGTAAATATTATAATACTAATAATAACAATGATAATATCAAGTTTCTTACCCACAACTCACTGCCACAATCAAACTTACTCTAAACGTAAGATAAGGCTGTTGTGGTGCTTGATCCTTGTGGTATTTTGAACAAAGTATGTCAAATACATTTCCTTATACCCCATGGAACTGTGTTAACTTGTGGAAAAGGAGTATAATATGGCCCCTTTAAACACAAGTACATCTTTTTACACAACTGTATACTAACTGTGAGTTGTAATACAGTATATTTCCTGTTTAAACTGACTCAAAGAACATTTGAAATAAATATAGAGATACAAGAATGCATTTTTGCTTATGGCAATGAATCAAGTAGTTAACAAATTAAACTAATAAATTGAACTGATGATATTATATATATTGTTTATACAGAGAAAGGTCTTATAGCGTCCAATTTAACTCAAAGTGTTTATCATATCACACAAAGAGCAACGTTTGAAGAGAACCTGAATCACAACAACACTAGTAAATACATCTAGTTATAGTAATTATTCAAGCATGAATATGTATTAGTCTTTGTTTTGACTGAGCTAAAATGATGCAGTCAGGCTTAGTTTTAAGTATATGGGACAAATTGTATACAATGACTAACTCCAGCGCAACTGTTACACTAATATACTTCCAAGTTTCACTAGAATGTGCACCCCAAAACCCAGACAGACTGATGTACTCACTGCTTGGACTCATGGTGGCACACCTCCAGTGTAGGGTCATTGTAAATGAATGGGGCTTCCAGGTCATTGACTCGGACCCTATAGATGCGACACTGTTTACTGTTTAGCTTGATCCTGTTCAGGTTGACCACTGTTGGGAAAATGGTCAGCTCAACATAGCCCTGCAGGATGCAAATGACAGAAAGTAGTTAGCAAACATGGACTAGATTTGTCATCAGTTGCTGAGATGGTTTTTCATTGTCTGGATGCAAATCCCAAATTTGTTCACCCAAAATTGTCTAATATATGTGACAGTTTAATAGGTGTTTAATGCAGTAAGTTAACTACAGGGTCCCTATACATTTTTACCAATGAATTTTCAAAACTTTTCCATAACTATTCCATAATATATACTTCCTCCCCCAGAACATTTCCTGTATTCTGGTGCCTTTTAACAGGTATTTTGACACTTTGATCTCACTAAATGATGGGTGCATTTAATAATTACATCTAGAGGAAGCGTTTGGGCCCAGATCACATAATTCATATTAAATAAATCTACTGATTTTTGACATGGTAAAAGTGTGTGTGTGTGTGGGGGGGGGGGGGGCAAGTTCATGCAGCCTGTCTTATATCCGTTATCTTTGATCAGAGCGTGTCTTCCCTAATTAAAATTAAAAACGTTTCCAAAACATTCACCTAATTCCAAACCATCCCCAGGCCTGGGAAACTGTTTTTTTTTTTTTTCATTTCATAACGTTCCCATGTATTTCATGACCGTGGGAACCCTGCATCTAGTTAAATGATATAAGTGAACAAACACTGCTATTAAGGGGTACACTGGCTACCTATAGGATAACCTGCTTTAATAACCGCTGTTGTTGGTCGAACCACAACAAAATGACAAATTCGACTCGACAGCCTTGTTATGTATGTTTTCATCATACTACAGCTGCTATACTCACAATGACAGATTTCCTCTGGAAGTTGATGTTGTTGATGCAAACCACCTGATGGGTCGTAAAACAATGACAGAATACCAATGTTAATATAAATATGAACTATGAAGTTAACTTTCTAACTGTTCTCATTCATTCATTGTTTGGTACTTGAAGTAAGACTAACATCATTGTCTCTAGGAACGTTTTTTAAAACAAGTGTTTGAAAATGACAGCATAAAAGGTATACAAACGAAATACTTATAATTTAAAGGGGCGAGGGCTCTCAAATCCTTTATCCTTCTTCCTGTTCATCTTCGCTTCTTGTTGTGTCCTGGCTGAAGTTTCAACATCCGTGACTCCACTCCGTATTCTGCTAGCTCTACATTTAACAAGCTACGACACCAAACACACCGCAAACTATGTTAAAACGAGCCTGTGATATAAACACGAACATAGAAAGAAACGTTGTAATGTCAGGACTAGTACTGTCCTAACCTCTCCGTATAAAAGCGAGGGCTCCCTCTGCGGTGTGCAGTGTTTTCATAGCAACCACAGCGGACTTATCCGTGAACGTAAGTCGGCCATGCCTGACAGTCGGTATGTTGTAGAAGAAATTAGATCCATATGTTGATTACTCCGGTCACCGTGCACCAAAACACCAAAATATACACACAGACTCTCTCCCTCGGGCTGCTCAGACCATTGTGACTGCTGCTTGGATGCGTTCAGCCATTTTGTTTGCAACCTTTGACCTCCCGCGCAAACGCGATAACAAATTCATTTATTTTTTTAATTTTATTTTTTTAAACAGTGGTCACATTTTATAACGTATATGTCTGCACTCATTGCATAACAGTTTATAATGTAAAATAAATTTGAATTAATCAAAAAATGAAAGAATATATGTCCGCATGAGGCGGATGGGCGGAGTCAAGAGGCACTGGCTGCAGACAAGATGGCGGAAGTCAACAGGAAGTCACATGACATCAACGGCCAAGAGGAAATACTGCCACCTGGGTTGGAGGAGGAATATCTTATTTACACAGAATAGGCCAATTCATTTATTTTAGACCTAATATCTACATTTGGAAAGTTAGTGAAGACCATCTGCAAAAACAATGAGCAGTATTGTTAACTAAGTCAATACACAGAAGTATTTCACTCTACTAAGATTTTCTCTTAATGGCATCTCTCAACACAAAAACAATGAAAATGTCCTTGATAAGTCAACAATATGATAGATTAATGTTATGGCCATTGTTTGTAATTATTTCTCCTTTGATTCTGAGATTTAATAGTGTGGGACTATAGGGATATGATACAATATACTTTATTAGGGAAATTTGTCTTGGACTCAGCAACTGCGCAACTGGCATAGCAGTGAGGTTGTAGGTTGCAATCAAATGAACACTAATATTAAACCATGTTATTTAGTAAAGCAGTACAGGGTGACCAGGCTACCTTGGCTAAGCTGGCTAGCATACATCCGAAAAGCACTAGATGCAATGTTACATCATAACTTATAGGATAATCATCCTATCATCATTATCATGGACCAGCAGATAGTTACATATGTAATACATACATAATGTAATGTAACTATTTCAATTATCAAAGTATCAGTGACAGTGAGTAAAGTGACTTATTACATTTGAAATAAAGATATTTTATGAAAAAAGTCAAAAGTCCGACATGGGCATGATGGTACCATTTAAATATTTACAAAATATTAAGAAAATGTTTTCAAAGACATTTTTTCTCCACAACTGAAATGGATTATTTTGTAATTAAATTCTAAAATTATAAATTAAAGTCTAACTAGTTACTCCCCAACACTGGTTGCTTCTCTCTCCTGTCCTTCCTCTCTCTCCTCTACTCCAACCAGTCAATGCAGATGTTCTCCCACTTTGAGTGTGGTTCTGCCTGAGGTTTCTTCACATTAAAATGACGAGTATGGTTTAGACCTGCTCGTGTGTAAAGTGCCTTGAGATTGGCGCTATAAATAAATAAAGATTGATAGATTGATTAATAAAGATTGATAACCCTGAAACACCTCATGACAAAGAAAGCCAAACATAATATCAAGAGTCAGGAATGCAAAGAAAGTAACGCATTTCTTAACTAAATAAACCAACAAAATAAACCAAAACTGAAGGGCCCTATGTCACATCATATCTTGTGCCTTTACACGATTTTGCAAAGAGCAAGACCCTGCAATTTAACTGGGTCGAATGCATGAATGATAGTACACATACAGTAACTTATACTGTAAGTTGAAGGACTGAGATAAGTTTGCACTCTCAGAGAAACTGGTGTAGTTGAGATATAAAAAAGACTTTGAAAAGTATACCATACAGTTATATATCATTATACTATCAAATAAGCTATTACATATGCATACACATGTTCACACGTTTTGAAAGATTGTAACAGCTAAAAACGAAATAAATACATAAAAACTAAAGGCTGTATGAGAATACATGCAACCTAATAGGTATAGTGATTAAAGATGTTATAGGTCTATTATTGTTATTTGACACAAGCTTATGTTTTTGCTCTATTCTGTGACTGAAGCATTGAACAAACATGTATAAAAACCAAAACAATATAGTTTGTATGTTTGAGTTGGAGATGCAAGTAGCTTAATGTGCGTGTGTGTATGTGAGTCACAGTGAGATTGAAATTGCTTGCCAATATTTAGAATTTCTACATAAAGGATATTGCTGATTATAGTTTATTAGTCATTCAGAATACAGACAGAGACAGAATACAGAATACGAGACAGTTCCTACATATTAAGTTCAGACAAAATTTCAAAAATAAAATCACTGTCTGCAATATAAATGCAAAGATTATGAGATTATATTGTTCTCTTAGAGCTGCAATAATAACAATTCTACCAAAATCTTTGTTTTTTGTTTTGGTTCATTCTTGACAGGCACATATGTCTTGCACCAATTACTTTGAATTAAACCTAATCCTAACTCTAATTAATCAAAATTTTGTGTAATCACCATCGGCTATAGAGTCACATGACAGTAGTTTTCACTTATTTTTATCTTTAAAATAAATGTGGAGCATTGCATTGTGGGAATCTTGAGAGAACCAATGCACTATACAGTGTATATATTTACAGAGCATTCAGACACAAATAAAATGGTGGAGGGTAAATCTAGAATTATTGTTTTATTTGTCTGAGTAAGTGGATTTTTAAACTATTTTGACATTAATTATTTGTGTTGTGAAGCATAATGAACTGAAGAGAGTCTCATCAACCTCTACAACTTGGTCCAAATGGTCCAGGTCTAATACACAAATACACACCCCTGTTTATATTTGAATTGGTTTAGGTTAATCTATAAAATTACAATGACAACTTTTGTGTAAACCTACAGCTAGCCGTTTGCCATGTTCGTTTTCTACTGTTTGAATTCACTGGGTTTGAAATGAACCAAGGCAATAAAGGCAACCATTATAAAAACAATATGTTGTAAACATGGTTTTTATTTCATACCATTATTTTGCATAGCTACTATTCAAAATACTACAATTGGGTCTTAATTTTTCAATATCTGAAATAAGTTTTCAATGAATACAGGCATTTTAGATTCAGTTTTTATTTAGATATTTTACATTTTATATACATCTCTTATATTTATACATATATTTTATATTTACATAGTTTTATATTATAAAAATATATTTTATATTTACATACATTTATATTATAAAGATATTCTTCTTATTACATCCATAATACATTCTGTTATCATACATGTGTGGTGACACCAGCTTGTCTTCATCAAAGTGGGGTCACAGTATTCCCACGGAAGCATATCGTCATGTGTTCCCTCATCCTGGAGAAGAAGCGGCCGATTCTTTTGAAAAATGTCTTCCCGCATTTGACTTCAACCAAGCCCGAACTATCTTCATCACCTCTTCTACTTGGTGAAGAATTGCATTTCATAGAAGAAGGTGACTCTTTATTTATGTGAGGTGGTCTCTTGTCAGCAGGTGGTGTCTTGTCAGCAGGTGGTGTCTTGTCAGCAGGTGGTGTCTTGTCAGCAGGTGGTGTCTTGACGGTGGCTGGTTTCTTGTCAGCGGAAACTGGAGCTTCTTCCAAACTTGATTCATCAGATGAGGATGAGTAATCTGAGCTTGTCAGGTACTCAAGCCCCAATCTCATGGCGTCACTGGATGTTGTGAAGGACTTGTACTCCACTGATGACTTCTCCAGTCTGCATTGATCGATAGTAATGCGCGCTGCTCTTACATAGGGGCTATTACTATCGGTGTGTTTCAGTGTAATGAAACGATGACCGAGTGCTGCTTCGGGGGTGATGCGCTTTTCATAATTCACGTGGAGCATCCGTCTCATGAAACTTACAAATGCAGCTTTGTCCTCAAACTCAGTGGGATTCTTCATTCTGTCCATGGCATCAACATTGAAAAGGGTGGTACACCTCAATCCAGCTCCAGCATAAGGTATTGTTGTGTTACCCGTTGTTGTCTCATATTCTGTTCTTGTCTTCAACCTCCATGCAGGGGGGTCATCTTTGATCTTTTGGAAAAAGACTGGAGTATTTATCCCAGAAGTCAGGAAGCTATTATCTGGGTAACCCTGCAGCTGTATAATGGCTCTCACTACTTCATATTGGCATTGTGTTGAATGGAGATTTCTTCCAAGATACATGAAGGCCAAAACACAGCCAACACCCCACATATCCACGGCTTCTTTCAACGGCAGTCCTAAGATGACTTCAGGGGCCCTGAAACCTAGAGCCTGAACGACGGTGCCACACTTTAATGCAGAAACTTTGTATGCCAATCCAAAATCTATCAGTTTGAGTTTCAATGACCTTGATCTTTCGTTGACCAGCATTACATTATCTGGCTTGATGTCTGCATGGACTAAACCAATGCTCTTCAGGGCATCTAGAGCCACCATCAGCTGTTGTGCAATCACCCGAATCTCTGATAAACTCATAGGCTTGCATAACCTCCATCTCATTAAGTCAAACAGACTTATGTCCAGCTTCTCGAACACCATGCAAATATTCCCTCCATATTTAAAATCTTCGATGAAGGTGACCAAGTTGTTCTTGTTTACATCAAGTCCTATGAGGTGCTTAAGCATACGCACCTCTCTTTTACCATACTTGGCATCCTTCTGGCTAACTATCTTCACCGCCATCTTTTCATTGGAGCCCAATTTTAGGCACTGGGCCACTTTGCCAAAGCTGCCTTCCCCCAGGAAACTCTCTATTTGGTAATTACTGGATGAGCTAGGCAGAATTGCATTCTTCTCAATCTTGAATTCAGTTCTGGTTGTTGGTTTGTCAGAAGACATTTTTACAAGTTGAAAAGTGAAAAATGTTTCTTGTGAAATTGTTTCTTGTTAAACTGTTAAATCGCAAAAGGTTATTCCCTATTACCTCTGTGTCCTATATGAAACCTCCCTCACCTTAATGTGGTTTGATCTGTGATCAAAGCATGACATCAAAGCATCAAAGTGGTGATGACATCAAAGTAAGTGGTGGTGACATCAACGTGGTGATGACATCATATGTGATAGATTGGTCTGATGACATCACAGTTGTGTGGAATGCGCTAAACATTTAAGAGAAACAATATACTCAAGCCCGGACTTTATGTAAATCATTACAGTAATTAAAATGATCAAATATTTCAAGTTTTGAAGTGCTAGGTGTTGTGCTAATGTGCTAATCTCAGGCCACTATAATGCAGGACAACAAGCATGTGTGTATGAAGTGGTGGTAAATACATTTACGCTTCATTCTCCTCCCAAAATATTGTACTTTGTGCTAAATATAGCTGATATCTTATGAAAACATTTATTTCATTTTCTTGCTCTAATACTTGTTTAACTCAGCTGCTAAGGACATGACAAATTATGCCCAAAATCCAAAAATGAATAAAAGGTATGTTTTTCTGTAAAAACATGGTACAACTTCCTAAAGACAAAAATAATGTTTAAAGTTTCTTTCTTTTTCTTTTTTTAAACATTTATTTATAACAAAGAAGTACAATGACAATCTCATGTTGTGAATTTCAATAATAAAATTTGTTTTATATGATAGATTAATGTTATGGCCATTGTTTGTAATTATTTCTCCTTTGATTCTGAGATTTAATAGTGTGGGACTATAGGTATATGATACAATATACTTTATTAGGGAAATTTGTCTTGGACTCAGCAACTGCGCAACTGGCATAGCAGTGAGGTTGCAGGTTGCAATCAAATGAACACTAATATTAAACCATGTTATTTAGTAAAGCACTACAGGGTGACCAGGCTACCTTGGCTAAGCTGGCTAGCATACATCCGAAAAGCACTAGATGCAATGTTACATCATAACTTATAGGATAATCATCCTATCATCATTATCATGGACCAGCAGATAGTTACATATGTAATACATACATAATGTAATGTAACTATTTCAATTATCAAAGTATCAGTGACAGTGAGTAAAGTGACTTATTACATTTGAAATAAAGATATTTTATGAAAAAAGTCAAAAGTCCGACATGGGCATGATGGTACCATTTAAATATTTACAAAATATTAAGAAAATGTTTTCAAAGACATTTTTTCTCCACAACTGTAATGGATTATTTTGTAATTAAATTGTCTAACTAGTTACTCCCCAACACTGGTTGCTTCTCTCTCCTGTCCTTCCTCTCTCTCCTCTACTCCAACCAGTCAATGCAGATGTTCTCCCACTTTGAGTGTGGTTCTGCCTGAGGTTTCTTCACATTAAAATGACGAGTATGGTTTGGACTGCTCTATGTGTAAAGTGCCTTACTGTAGTAAACTTACAGTAACTTATACTGTAAGTTGAAGGACTGAGATAAGTTTGCACTCTCAGAGAAACTGGTGTAGTTGAGATATAAAAAAGACTTTGAAAAGTATACCATACAGTTATATATCATTATACTATTACATATGCACACACATGTTCACACGTTTTGAAAGATTGTAACAGCTAAAAACGAAATAAATACATAAAAACTAAAGGCTGTATGAGAATACATGCAACCTAATAGGTATAGTGATTAAAGATGTTATAGGTCTATTATTGTTATTTGACACAAGCTTATGTTTTTGCTCTATTCTGTGACTGAAGCATTGAACAAACATGTATAAAAACCAAAACAATATAGTTTGTATGTTTGAGTTGGAGATGCAAGTAGCTTAATGTGCGTGTGTGTATGTGAGTCACAGTGAGATTGAAATTGCTTGCCAATATTTAGAATTTCTACATAAAGGATATTGCTGATTATAGTTTATTAGTCATTCAGAATACAGACAGAGACAGAATACAGAATACAAGACAGTTCCTACATATTAAGTTCAGACAAAATTTCAAAAATAAAATCACTGTCTGCAATATAAATGCAAAGATTATGAGATTATATTGTTCTCTTAGAGCTGCAATAATAACAATTCTACCAGAATCTTTGTTTTTTGTTTTTGTTCATTCTTGACAGGCACATATGTCTTGCACCAATTACTTTGAATCAAACCTAATCCTAACTCTAATTAATCAAAAATGTGTGTAATCACCATCGGCTATAGAGTCACATGACAGTAGTTTTCACTTATCTTTATCTTTACAATAAATGTGGAGCATTGCATTGTGGGAATCTTGAGAGAACCAATGCACTATACAGTGTATATATTTACAGAGCATTCAGACATAAATAAAATGGTGGAGGGTAAATCTAGAATTATTGTTTTATTTGTCTGAGTAAGTGGATTTTTAAACTATTTTGACATTAATTGTTTGTGTTGTGAAGCATAATGAACTGAAGAGAGTCTCATCAACCTCTACAACTTGGTCCAAATGGTCCAGGTCTAATACACAAATACACACCCCTGTTTATATTTGAATTGGTTTAGGTTAATCTATAAAATTACAATGACAACTTTTGTGTAAACCTACAGCTAGCCGTTTGCCATGTTCGTTTTCTACTGTTTGAATTCACTGGGTTTGAAATGAACCAAGGCAATAAAGGCAACCATTATAAAAACAATGTGTTGTAAACATGGTTTTTATTTCATACCATTATTTTGCATAGCTACTATTCAAAATACTACAATTGGGTCTTAATTTTTCAATATCTGAAATAAGTTTTCAATGAATACAGGCATTTTAGATTCAGTTTTTATTTAGATATTTTACATTTTATATACATCTCTTATATTTATACATATATTTTATATTTACATAGTTTTATATTATAAAAATATATTTTATATTTACATACATTTATATTATAAAGATATTCTTCTTATTACATCCATAATACATTCTGTTATCATACATGTGTGGTGACACCAGCTTGTCTTCATCAAAGTGGGGTCACAGTATTCCCACGGAAGCATATCGTCATGTGTTCCCTCATCCTGGAGAAGAAGCGGCCGATTCTTTTGAAAAATGTCTTCCCGCATTTGACTTCAACCAAGCCCGAACTATCTTCATCACCTCTTCTACTTGGTGAAGAATTGCATTTCATAGAAGAAGGTGACTCTTTATTTATGTGAGGTGGTCTCTTGTCAGCAGGTGGTGTCTTGTCAGCAGGTGGTGTCTTGTCAGCAGGTGGTGTCTTGACGGTGGCTGGTTTCTTGTCAGCGGAAACTGGAGCTTCTTCCAAACTTGATTCATCAGATGAGGATGAGTAATCTGAGCTTGTCAGGTACTCAAGCCCCAATCTCATGGCGTCACTGGATGTTGTGAAGGACTTGTACTCCACTGATGACTTCTCCAGTCTGCATTGATCGATAGTAATGCGCGCTGCTCTTACATAGGGGCTATTACTATCGGTGTGTTTCAGTGTAATGAAACGATGACCGAGTGCTGCTTCGGGGGTGATGCGCTTTTCATAATTCACGTGGAGCATCCGTCTCATGAAACTTACAAATGCAGCTTTGTCCTCAAACTCAGTGGGATTCTTCATTCTGTCCATGGCATCAACATTGAAAAGGGTGGTACACCTCAATCCAGCTCCAGCATAAGGTATTGTTGTGTTACCCGTTGTTGTCTCATATTCTGTTCTTGTCTTCAACCTCCATGCAGGGGGGTCATCTTTGATCTTTTGGAAAAAGACTGGAGTATTTATCCCAGAAGTCAGGAAGCTATTATCTGGGTAACCCTGCAGCTGTATAATGGCTCTCACTACTTCATATTGGCATTGTGTTGAATGGAGATTTCTTCCAAGATACATGAAGGCCAAAACACAGCCAACACCCCACATATCCACGGCTTCTTTCAACGGCAGTCCTAAGATGACTTCAGGGGCCCTGAAACCTAGAGCCTGAACGACGGTGCCACACTTTAATGCGGAAACTTTGTATGCCAATCCAAAATCTATCAGTTTGAGTTTCAATGACCTTGATCTTTCGTTGACCAGCATTACATTATCTGGCTTGATGTCTGCATGGACTAAACCAATGCTCTTCAGGGCATCTAGAGCCACCATCAGCTGTTGTGCAATCACCCGAATCTCTGATAAACTCATAGGCTTGCATAACCTCCATTTCATTAAGTCAAACAGACTTATGTCCAGCTTCTCGAACACCATGCAAATATTCCCTCCATATTTAAAATCTTCAATGAAGGTGACCAAGTTGTTTTTGTTGACATCAAGTCCTATGAGGTGCTTAAGCATACGCACCTCTCTTTTACCATACTTGGCATCCTTCTGGCTGACTATCTTCACCGCCATCTTTTCATTGGAGCCCAATTTTAGGCACTGGGCCACTTTGCCAAAGCTGCCTTCCCCCAGAAAACTCTCTATTTGGTAATTACTGGATGAGCTAGGCAGAATTGCATTCTTCTCGATCTTGAATTCAGTTTCGGTTGTTGGTTTGTCAGAAGACATTTTTACAAGTTGAAAAGTGAAAAATGTTTCTTGTGAAATTGTTTCTTGTTAAACTGTTAAATCGCAAAAGGTTATTCCCTATTACCTCTGTGTCCTATATGAAACCTCCCTCACCTTAATGTGGTTTGATCTGTGATCAAAGCATGACATCAAAGCATCAAAGTGGTGATGACATCAAAGTAAGTGGTGGTGACATCAATGTGGTGATGACATCATATGTGATGGATTGGTCTGATGACATCACAGTTGTGTGGAATGCGCTAAACATTTAAGAGAAACAATATACTCAAGCCCGGACTTTATGTAAATCATTACAGTAATTAAAATGATCAAATATTTCAAGTTTTGAAGTGCTAGGTGTTGTGCTAATGTGCTAATCTCAGGCCACTATAATGCAGGACAACAAGCATGTGTGTATGAAGTGGTGGTAAATACATTTACGCTTCATTCTCCTCCCAAAATATTGTACTTTGTGCTAAATATAGCTGATATCTTATGAAAACATTTATTTCATTTTCTTGCTCTAATACTTGTTTAACTCAGCTGCTAAGGTCACAATTACATTGGAAATGATCACATGTCGGCATGACAAATTATGCCCAAAATCCAAAAATGAATAAAAGGTATGTTTTTCTGTAAAAACATGGTACAACTTCCTAAACACAAAAATAATGTTTAAAGTTTCTTTCTTTTTCTTTTTTTAAACATTTATTTATAACAAAGAAGTACAATGGCAATCTCATGTTGTGAATTTCAATAATAAAATTTGTTTTACAAAAAATATAATGTAATCACACCTCTAATATTTATAACATTTACAACATTTCCAAGGCACACCTATTCAGCCAATGGGATAAAATTAAATCTTCAATGATATAGAAATAAAATAACTACAGTAACATAAATTAAAGGAAAGACTAAAGGGAGCCAATCAGGGGGCTATAGTAAATCATGATCAGTTATAAGAGTATATCATTTTCTAGCATGGGCATTATCAAGTTTCTTTATGCATTTGTATAACAGAGACATTTCAATTATGAATGCATTCCAAATGGGTGGGGGGGTTTGGTTTTGATGATGAAGATGTTCACAAGAAATCTTGTCTAAGTAATCTTCTTATCCTTCAGAATTAAACCTATCTAGATAGTTTTAAGGGAAAAAGGATATATATGTATGGATTTGGAGCTCCGGTAGTTGTGCAAAGATTTCCACAGGTTTTGGATCATGTGACAGGAATAAAACAAGTGCTCAGTTGTTTCAATATTACATAGGTGACAGTTCTCAACATCAAATTTAAATCTCTTTCTAATAAAAATATTTGAGGGATACAATATATTTAAAGTTTTAAAGTGTATACACTTTAAAACTTTAAATATATTGTATCCCTCAAATATTTTTATTAGAAAGAGATTTGCTGCATACAGCTCTGTGTAGGAATGAGTCACTTAATCCCTCCAATCCCTCCTAAACACAAAGAGGTATACCTCTTTGTGTTTAGGAGGGATTGGGAATTTAAGGAATTTTGTTTTAATAGCTGATAATTGATTTTTCTCATAGTCAAGTAGTTTATTTCTTCATGATGTTTGAACTGTATTTCGTTTTATTTTAAATGTAATGTAAGATAGCTGTTGTTGACTGGATACAACCGTCAATGACAGTAACATAGCTCCTAATTAAAGCCATTATTTTTCAGATTTAGACTTAGACTATAGCAGTACAGTAGCTAAGGTTGTAGGGGTTATGATTGTTGGTTGACAGTTGTCGATTCATTTTTCATTTGTCGAAGTGTAATTTTGTTATTTGTTTGACCATTGAGCTATATGCAAGTGTCTGTGATCACATGTTACAACAGTGAACAGCACAGCATGGAAGTGGGGGAAGAAATTAGAATAGTGTACCAGGGCCACAAGCACATGGGCTTTTGTTTAAATATATCAGTTATAAAAAACCACGTCATGAATTTAAAATATAAAATAAAATCAAAGTTGCTATGAACGTTCAATAATAAGGTTGCTTTAATCAAATTAAGACTGTCTGAGACTACCTGCACCCCCTTGCAAAAATGCAAAATGGTTCATTCCGCCTGGTAGGACTCTAACGGTAACGGTAAGGATTATTAAGTGACTCATTCCTACACAGAGCTGTATGCAGCAACATGTCTCTCTAAATCAGGCTGCCAGAAGAGAAAGGAGAGAGAGAAGGAAAGAAGGCAAAGACTAGGCAACCAGATGCTTACAAGTAAAGGCAGTTCAGCCCAAATGTTAAAGCACATTATGATAGATGAAATACCATGGTTTTAAACAGCTCTCCCAAGTTTTAGGGGAGTTGGCGGCGTGTCAGGTCTATACAGTCAGTCCGTGAGAGTGTGAACTGCTTGAAACTTATAACAGTTATTATAAAATACTACTTCTAACTATTGCAGCAGCCTACTCATTTTGAAACATACTTAGCAGTTATTATTGATGATATTGATGCTGATAATAATTTAAAAATCTAGTTAATGGCATAAGTAACCTAGCACATAATACAGCAAATGTCCATTACCCGTTAGCGAATCTAAATCTTACTTATTTAGAGAATATATATCATTTGTGTTCTGATAATACTGTACATTTTTCTGAGTCTGATCAATTGGTAGTTACACACAGTAAAGCAAATGCAGACCAGCCACTATTAGTTTTTATTTATTCTTTAGGGATAAAAGGGAATATGACTTTCAAAACCACATTTACAATTTTTAAATGATATAAAAGGCCCGTACTTTTGGAGCACTCATCCTAACTTGGTCTCTCAAGCATAGAAGTGCAGTTCAATCTCTCTCGCACAGTAACTGTGAAATTGCCTTTAATGTTTTCCCCAGATTAAAAAAATCAAATACATAACTATAAGGATGAAGAGGAATTTTAAAGTTTCAAAACAATATTTAATATCACCATTACAACCCAGTGTCACAGCAGTGCGTAACTGAAACAGGGAAAAAAACGAAACCACTGATTCACGGAATTTTCCATATTTTCCGTGTCACACACCACAGCTTTGAAACTAATGCAGTTCAATGGGACAGACTTTTTGTGCCAGCTCCACGTACATTTCCGGATCACGTATCAACTAAATAGTTTTTTATGCCATTTAATCTTCATTTTGAAAATATAACAGAATATTACTCAACATTTGACGCTGTTGTGTCTTCATCAGTCCCGTGGGCAGTCTATATCATTTGCTGCCTAATTGATTTATTATTTCCTTAATAATTGTCAACACAAAAACACAAGAGTGTCCTTGATAACTCAACAAAACAACAGGAGAATGTTATAGCCATTGGCATTAATACATTCTTCTTCGATTGTGAGAAAACCATTTTGTTTTGCAGTTTGGGACAATAGCAGAAGTGGCTACATTAGCCTACCCATGATCCTCTCTCTCTTGTTGAAGGCCCATTTAAAACCATTTAAAATTTTATAGACCAGGCAGGCACAAATTCATACAAAACTCAGTAAATTATATTTCTCTAGTACTCAATAGTGATGGAAATGCAGTGGTTTTTTGTCTGGTTGTATGTCCAGCCTGCCTCCAACATGGATCCTCAGTGATCTTCACGAAACAATCATTAAATTTCGTGGCTACTGTGTGCCGTTACTAACTGCCGTTGAGAGAGAGACGCTGGATTGACAGTTATCACATTCATCATCTGATAACAGTCATTGAAATAAGCCTTAACACTTAATAAGTCACAATACAATAATAATAATAATAGTAAGAAGAAGAATGATAATGATAATAAATAACTGAGAGTGTAGTTAGAAAGAACCATATGACCATGTAGCACAAGAACTCAGCCTGCTTGTACAGGGTTCCCGCGGGATCTTAAAAAGTCTTAAAAGCATTGAATTTATGAATTTGGAAATAGTACCTTAAAAAGACTTGGAAAAAGTCTTGAATTTTGATATCTGGGTTTAAATTTGAACAGTATATAACTTCTCCGTATCGCATTCTCCTCAAACGTTTCATTTGTCAACTACTATTATTTTTGATAAGCCTAAATAACGTAGCCTAAATGAAGAGTGGCGGAACCAATCATTGAGAACGCAATGCACAGCACTACAGACACAGACCACAGCAACAAGCCAAGCAGAAGCATGAAAAATCAAAGAAAATCTCAGCAGAAAACAAGAAACTTTAACTTACGCCGTTATGTTGTTTTTTAACATTTGTTTGCGTTTCCTTGGTACTCATTTCTTGCTGGGATTATGGGGAAATGTAAATTTAATGAAGCGTGGCGCGAGAAAGAATCATTTTGTCACTGGTTAAAACCAGTGGACAATAATGTATACAAGGCTTTTTGCACAGTGTGCAAAAAGAGGATTCAGCTTGGTACCATGGGCGTGAAGGCTTTGGAGTCTCACACCAAGTCGTCCAAGCACATGAATAATATGAAAGCGAAGGATCAAACTCCTTTCATCGCTGGGGTGTTTCAACCGGCCAACACTAGCCAGTTAGCGGTTAATGTATCTGAGCTAGCAGATAACGTCCCTCCAGTTACGACCGTCACCACAACTAGAGTAGATCTGCGAACAGCTTTTGGGTCCACACCAACCATGAAAGCTGAGGTGTTGTGGACCCTTAACACAATCGCCAAACACCATTCATATAATGGAAACGAGGGTATTTCATATATATAGGCATTCCATAGGCATTGACTGTGATCTTAATTTTATTTATTATTAATATGTTTTTAGTTGATTTTCATTGTTTATAGTTCTCTCTACTCCCCATATTCCCAGCAGGAATGGAAGAGCTAGCTAACATAACCAATGTTAAAAACAACTTAAATGTGTCAGTGAAACTTTTTTGTGGTCTGCTGAAATTTTCTTTGATTTTTCACACTTCTGTTTGGCTTGTTGTCTGTTGTCTGTGTCTTTGCTGTGGTGTTGTAGTGTTTAATACTACTATGCTGCAATGTTTCATCAATGCTTTACACAGTCCACACTTTCATTTGTTTGAGAAATAAATTAACAAATTAAAAAAAAAAAAAAAAAAGTTTTTCTTTACCGGTAGGTCCGTGAAATAGGCCATATTATAAATGGTCTTAAAAAGGTCTTAAAAACACTTAAATTTGACTCGAAGAAACCTGTAGGAACCCTGTTGTATTCCAGTGAATACATTACCCCATACTATGTAAATCCCAGTCACATATTGATTATATATATATATCATATATATTAGTGCAGATTCAATTACAAAGATAATTTACTGTATAAAGTATTTTATGAATTTCTCCCAAGGGAGATCAATAAAGATGCATATTAAATAAGTTGATATGTGTGTGAAAAATAAAATTACAGTTACGTTTGTGTAAAACTACAGCTAGCCTTTTGCCATCTTTGATTTCTACTGTTTGAATTTGTTGGGTTTGAATGATTCAAGATGGAAACGATTATACATTATTACCATTATAGAAACAATATGTTCTAAAGATTATTACCATTATTACTGTTACTATTCAAAATACAACAATTGGTTCTTAATGGAATAAAGGTTCAATAGTTGTTCTAGACTTGGGTTTTATTTGGATATTGTATATTCTTTAAATGTATACATATATATTATATTTACACATGGATTAAAATGACATATATGTTTTATATTTACATACATTTTATATTAGAAAAATATTACTATATTCATAATACATTCTATTGTAAAGATAAAAGTACATTTTATTGATCCCACAGTGGGGAAAATTCATTGTTACAGCAGCTTGAAAAGATAGGGATATGAAAAAATACATGTATACAATAATAATAAAAATTAAAAACTAAAGTCTAAAATCCACTAGTGGCTGGTTTCTTGTGGGAAGGTGGTCTTTTCTCAGCAGCTGGTCTGTTGTCGGTGGCTGGTCTTTTGTCAGAAGGTGGTCTCTTCTCAGTGGCTGGTTTGTTGACCCCAGCTCGTCTGTTGTTGATTGGTCTGGAAACTGGAACTTCTTCTAAACTTGATTCATCAGATGAGGATGAGTAATCTGAGCTTGTCAGGTACTCAAGCCCCAATCTCATGGCGTCACTGGATGTTGTGAAGGACTTGTACTCCACTGATGACTTCTCCAGTCTGCATTGATCGATAGTAATGCGCGCTGCTCTTACATAGGGGCTATTACTATCGGTGTGTTTCAGTGTAATGAAACGATGACCGAGTGCTTCTTTGGGGGTGATGCGGTTTTCATAATCCACATGTAGCATCCGTCTCATGAAACTTACAAATGCAGCTTTGTCCTCAAACTCTGTGGGATCCTTCATCCTGTCCATGGCATCAATGTTGAAAAGTGTGCTACACCTCAATCCAGCTCCAACATGAGGTATTATTGTGTTACCTGTTGTGGTCTCGTATTCAGTTCGTGCTAACCATCTTGATCGCCATCTTTTCGTTGGAGCCCAATTTTAGGCACTGGGCCACTTTTCCAAAGCTGCCTTCCCCCAGGAAACTCTCTATTTGGTACTTACCGGAAGGGCTGGGTAGAATAGCATGCTTCTCGATCTTGAATTCAGGTTCCTGTTGTTTGTTTCTCAGAAGACATTTTTACAAAGCTGTCCTCCCCCAGGAAACACTTTATTTGGACCAGCATTACATTATCCGGCTTGATGTCTGCATGGACTAAACCTATGCTCTTCAGGACATCTAGAGCCACCAGCAGCTGTTGCGCAATCACCCGAAGCTCTGATAAACTCATTGGAGAACCTCCATCTCATTAAATCAAACAGACTTATGTCCAGCTTCTCAAACACCATACAAATATTCCCTCCATATTTAAAATCTTCAATGAAGGTGACCAAGTTGTTCTTGTTTAAGTCAAGGCCTATGAGGTGCTTAAGCATACGCACCTCTCTTTTACCATACTTGGCATCCTTCTGGCTAACTATCTTGACTGCCATTT